>NC_064856.1:97074995-97104995 GCF_024139225.1 Suncus etruscus
CTGGAATCCCATATGGTCTCCCATGCCTGCTAGGATCGATTTCTGAGCACAGAAACACAGAGCCAGGAGTAACCCTGAGTGCTGTTGGGTGTGGCCAAAAAAAAGACAAAAAAGGGGCCGGAAAGATAGCATGAAGGTAGGGCATTTGCCTTGCATGCAAAAGGACAATGGCTTGAATCCCGGCATCCCACATGGTCTCCTGAGCCTGCCAGGAGCGATTTCTGAGCATAGAACCAGGAGTAACCCCTGAGTGCTGCTGGGTGTGACCTAAAAGCCAAAAGCCAAAAGCCAAAAAAAAAATAAATAAATAAAACAAGGCCGGGCGGTGGCGCTGGAGGTAAGGTGCCTGCCTTGCTTGCGCTAGCCTAGGACGGACCGCGGTTCGATCCCCCGGCGTCCCATATGGTCCCCCAAGAAGCCAGGAGCAACTTCTGAGCACATAGCCAGGAGTAACCCCTGAGCGTCACAGGGTGTGGCCCAAAAAAAAAAAACCCTAACAAACAAACAAACAAAAATACCCACAATAGCTCGAACAGTAACATAGCGGGTAGGGCGTTTGCCTTAAAGGCGGCCAACCAGGGTTCGATCGCCAGGATCCCATATGGTCCACTAGGAATGATTCTTGAGTGCAGAGTTAGGAGTAAGCCTGAGTAACCACCAGGTGTGAACCAAAAAAATTAAACAAAAATGGGCCCAGAGACATAGCACAGCGGCGTTTGCCTTGCAAGCAGCCAATCCAGGACCAAAGGTGGTTGGTTCGAATCCCGGTGTCCCATATGGACCCCCGTGCCTGCCAGGAGCTATTTCTGAGCAGACAGCCAGAACCCCCTGAGCACCGCTGGGTGTGACCCCCCCAAAAAAATTAAACTAAAACAAAAAAAATATACCAAAACATTATAAAAAGCAAAAACCAAAACAGACTCCTCTCCCCCACCAATAAAATAATCCCCTCAGTTACATCCATGTTGTAACAAAAAGTAAAATATCATCTTTTCATCATCTTTTCTTAAAGCATTAGTATTTTGTGTGCAGCCACATGACGACTTCTTTTCTTTTTTGGTTTTTGGACCACACCTGATGACGCTCAGGGGTTACTCCTGGCTATGTGCTCAGAAATTGCTCTTGGCTTGGAGGACCATATGGGATGTCAGGGAATCAAACTGCAGTTCATCCTAGATTAGCGTGAGCAAGGTCCATGCTAAATCAGCCACATGCAAGGCAAACAAATGCCCTACTGCCGTGCAATTGCTCTGGCCCACCAAGACTTTTTTGACTCTGCACTCAGAAAATACTTCTGGAGCTGAAGTGCTAGTACAATTGGTAGGGCACTTGCCTTGCACATGGTCAACCCAGGTTTAATCCTTGGCATCCCATATGGGCCACCAAGCACCACCATATGTAATTCCTGAATGCAGAGCCAGGAGTAATCCCTGAGCATTGGTGTGTGTGTGACAAAAGAAACAAAAAACAGAAAGGAAAGGAGAAGAAAAGAAATTACTTCTGGTGGGGGCCAGAGAGATAACCCCTATGTGCTGTCCGTGTAGCCCAAAAAACAAACAAAAAATTACTCCTAATGGTGCTTAAGTAATCATCTGAAATACCAGACATTGAATCCTGATTGGATGTATGCAAGGCAAATGCCCTACCTGCTGTACTATTTCTCCAGGCCCCCAAACACAACTACCTTATCCCCTTATTTTACTTTGGTTGTTTTGGGATCTTGGCTCTTAGCTCTGTCTCAAATGTTTCCAGTCTTTCATTGGCTTCAAGTGACACATCAGCAGAGTGGATTACCTTGTAGAAGAGCATAGTTACATTTTAGTTTTTGGGCCACAACTGGAGGTGCTCAGGTGTTGCTCCTGGCTGTCTGCTCAGAAATAGCTCCTGGCAGGCACGGGGGACCATATGGGACACTGGGATTCGAACCAACCACCTTTGGTCCTGGATGGGCTGCTTGCAAGGCAAATGCTGCTGTGCTATCTCTCCATAGTTACATTTTAAAGCATTTCTAAAACTGCTTTTCTGAAATGAGAGGTTGGCAGGAGTCTCCAGAGACCTCTGTGCTCTCTCCCTGCACTCCTTCCCATTCTACTCTGCCCTGTTAGCAGACAAGTCATCCTTTTATTTAATCTGCTGCTGCCAACCTTTATTCTTATGAAATTACTACTTTCCCTTTGAAATTAGAACTTACTGGTAACTTTCTTTAAAACTATGTAAATTTCCTATTTGTCATAAAAAAAAAAAACCAAACATTTTTTTTTGGGTGACACCCAGTGATGCTCAGGGGTTATTCCTGGCTCTGTGCTCAGAAATCGCTCTTGGTAGGCACAGGGGACCATATGGGATGCCAGGAATTGAACCACTGTCTGTCCTGGGTTGGTTGAGTGCAAGGGAAATGCCCTAGTGCTGTGCTATACCTATGGCCCCACAAAAAATTTTTTTGGGGGGGAATCACATTCGGAAGCGCTCAGAGGCTACTCCTGGCTCTACACTCAGAAATTGCTCCTGGCAGGCTTGGGGGACTATATGGGATGCCGGGATTGGAACCACTGTTCTTTTGCATGCAAGGCAAACGCTTTACTTCCATGCTATCTCTCCGGCCCCCCCAACAAAAAATTTTTTGAGGGAAGGAAAGATTTGGGTCACACCTCACAGTATGCTAAAGGGTCAGTGCTCAGGGGTACTCAGAGCCAGGCCTTCAAAGCATGAGCCTTCTCTCCAGCCCTCCTCATCACAGAGGGCAGGGCCAGTGTTTTATTTAAACACTGTGATTTACAAGACCAGAGGGATAAGACAGAGGGTGGGACATTTGTCTATGGTCCCTGAGCCTGCCAAGAGTTATTTCTGAGCGTAAAGTCAGGAATAACCCTTTAGCACTACTGGATGTGGCCAAAAACAAACAAAAAAGACAACAAACAAACAAAACCCCCACCGTGATTACAAAGTGGTTCATGATTGAGTTTCAGTCTTTTTTTTTTGGGGGGGGGGCCACACCCAGCGGTGCTCAGGGGTTACTCCTGGCTGTTTGCTCAGAAATAGCTCCTGGCAGGCACGGGGGACCATATGGGACACCGGGATTCGAACCAACCACCTTTGGTCCTGGGACTGCTGCTTGCAAGGCAAACACCGCTGTGCTATCTCTCCGGGCCCCTGAGTTTCAGTCTTACATTGTCTACCATTCCACCCATGAACATCTCCCAACACTAATGTCCCCAGTTTCAAAGGTTTTTGTTTTGTTTTGTTTTTGGATCACACCCGGCAGTGCTCAGGAGTTCTTCCTGGCTCTACGCTCAGAAATCGCTCCTGGCAGGCACAGGGGACCATACAGAATGCTGGGATTTGAACCACCGTCCTTCTGCATGCAAGGCAAAGTCCTACCTCCATGCTATCTCTCCGGCTCCAGTTTCAAAGGCTTTTTAAATTTTTTTTTTTTGTTCTAGGGAACAAAACAAAACACATTCCTTGAACACATTCCCTACTTGCTTGTATCTGTCTTGGCTTGGTCACTTAGCTTGCTCATGTTCTCTCTTAAATACATACGCCTTTCCTTCTCCTTGCCCACAGATCTTTCTAAGAATATTTCATTCCATAGAAACAATTTTGCTTCACTAAAAAATAATAATATTGGGCCAGAGTGATAGCACAGTAGTAGGGCATTTGCCTTGCACATGGATGAACTGGGGACAAACCTGGGTTCAATCTCTGGCATTCCATATGGTTCCCCAAGCCTGCCATTCAGCGATTTCTGACCGCACAGCCAGGAGTAATCCCTGAGCCAGACTTCCAGGTGTGACACAAAAACAAAAACAAAAAAAAACCCAAACAATCAAAAATAATAATAAAACTTAAAAAACTCTAAACTATTATTTTTGCTATGTCAGGGCTGAAATCTAAAGCTCACATGTGGAGGCTCTGTCTCTCAGCTCTCCGCGGAGTCTCCTGGCAAGGACATTTGTGCCTTCTCAGGGGTTACTCCTGGCTCTGCACTTAGGGATCACCCCCAGCAACCATATATGAAGCCAGAATGCAATATATAAGGCAAACGCCCTACTCACTGTACTATCTCTCTGGCCCCTTCCCATGGCACCTTGAGAAGCAGGATAAAGAGCTGGGGTGGGGTGCAGTCTGAGTCTGATCCTTTAAGGGACCCCACTTCTTTGCCCCCATTATCCCCACTCCTTGACCCTTGCAGGGGACAGTCAACACAGTTGGCACCGGGATGATGATTTATTTTTCTATAAACAGTGAAGTACAAAGAGGCAGGCAAGGGCAGTGAGGAGAAGGAACAGGTGAGGAGTACTGTGGGGGGCCGGGGCTGCAGGAGGGTGGAAGAGTGGTGGCTGGGGGCTCACACAAAGCCAGGCTTCATGGATGAGCGGCGGCAGTTGGGGCAGCTCCGAGTCCCGTTGTTCTGCAGGCACCTGGAGAGTCCAGAGCAAAGATTGTCCTTGTAGGCTGGGCCCAGCTTCCCTGGTTCTGCCCTCTGCAGGAGCTGGGAGGGGGGCCCTCCTTGGCTCTTTCTGTGGGGTCTTCTCCCTCCTCCAACAGTGTGTGTAGGGGAATCCCAGACAGAGCCTGCGCTGGCAGTGAAGCAGTGGGGTGGAGGCTGGCACCCCCTGGAGAGGCCCCCTTAGGAGAGATGAAGGGTCACCCCTTTCCCCCATGCAATGCAGGGGAATGTACCAGGTATAGAGAGCAAAGAGGCCCTTGTGGATCAGGCCTCAGCGTCTGCAGGGGAATGTGCAGCTCACCTGAAGTGAAAAATGTGGGAGCAGGGCAGGGCCTGCAGCCGGCTGTTCCTCTCGCCAATGGACTCCCCGCACAGGCCGCAGTACAGCTCTGTCTCCTCCACACACTCATGGAAGCGCACGACCTCGGAACGCAGCTCCCGCTGCAAGCCCTGGCTTCGGTAGATGCGCTCGCTCAGACAGTGCAGCTTCAGCTGGCTCAGCTGTGCCATGCGTGGGGGAGACCAGGTCAGGGCAGGGGCTAGGGACCAGGCAGGCCCAGTCCACTGAGCTGACCCCACCATTCAGGCCTAGTTCATGTGTGTCTTTTGGGGGAAAACCTTCCCTGCCCTGGGTCTTGGTGGCTGAGCTGATGGTGGTGGTGGTGGTGATCATGTGTGTGTGTATATCTGTGTGTCTGTGGAGCGAGCGTCAAATTGGTAAGAGATCCTCACCCCCACAACAAGCTTTTTTTTCTTTCAGATTTTAATGAATGAATGAATATATTTGGTTGGTTGTTTTTTGTGAGGGGTGTCCATACCGTGAAACGCTCGAGATTTAATCCTGTTGAGGAATCACTCCTGGCAGGAGTGCATCACTCAGGAGATGCATACTAGGTGTCAGGGATCGAACTTGGTTTGTATGTTTTTTTTTTAATTTGTTTTTGGGTCACATCCAGCAGCGTTCAGGGGTTACTCCTGGCTCTGCGCTCAGAAATCACTCCTGGCAGGCACAGGGGACCATATGAGATGTTGGGGACCGAACGTCCATCCATCCTGGTCTGGCTGCGTGCAAGGCAAACACCCTACCACTGTGCTATCTCTCTGGCCCAGGGATCAAACTTGGGTCTGCCAGGTGCAAGGTAAGTGCTGCACTTTCTGTACTATTACTCTTTTTTTTTTGTTTGTTTTTTTGGGCCACACCCGGCGGTGCTCAGGGGTTACTCCTGGCTGTCTGCTCAGAAATAGCTCCTGGCAGGCACGGGGGACTATATGGGACACCGGGATTCGAACCAACCACCTTTGGTCCTGGATCGGCTGCTTGCAAGGCAAACACTGCTGTGCTATCTCTCCGGGCCCTATTACTCTTAAGAAATTAAGCCAGGAACAGCCTGTAGCTGTGACTCTGCCACCATTAACTTCTGTTCCACGTTATATTCACAACATGCAACAGACTTTTGATCAGTCCAAGATGTTTCAGACACAAATTACTACCATCTAGCCCCCAGAGAAATACATCTGCAATCTTCTTCTAGTTGGACTCCATATCTCAGGCCAGGAACCTCTTTGAGACTAGTCTTTCTCAACTGAGTGAGGCCTTTAGTGGGATAGTCCAAAGAGGTCACAGGTAAAAATATCACAGAGGGGCACAGCAGAAAATTAGGGGATCAGTGGTAGGATGGTGTGTGACTGCTGGAAGGAAAAGATGTTCAAGAAGCTGCTGAGAAGCACTAGACCTATTTCCAGTCTCTGAAGGTATGAATTTGATTCAGGCCTCGTAAATTGCTGAAGAAATGAGGTTAGGGGTTCACACAGGCCAGGCTGGGCTCTGAGCACATGCTATGTGTGCAGGAACCCCACATTCACTCCCCAGAACCGCATGATCCCCCTGATCACAATCAGGAATGACTCCTGAGCTCGGAGTATCCCCTGAGCACAACCAGGCCTGGCCCCCACACAAAACAAAAACTAGACGATGGCCCATGTCCAGGAATGGGACTGGGTCCTCTACCTGAGCCCGGATCTCCTCATGGCCTGGCTCATGTCAGAGAGACATAGCCTGTGCAGCCCAGCAAGGAAAAGGAGATACTGAGGTATGTCTGAGAGGCTGGTTAGGTCCGCACCTACAAATGGGGGGCTTGAGTGTGTCCCTGTGACCCAAGACCCCGCCTTAGGTGGATCAGACCCAGGAATCAGCTCTGACCTTGTTGCCCACCTCCTCGGCCAGGTCCTGGGCTCTCTCAATGGTGTCCAGGGCCTGGAAGGAAAGCACAGGAGACACCATAGGTACCACAGGGCCACAGAGGCTTCTGTGCAGGGAAGGGGCGAAGGCAGCTCAGCAGTGGTTCAGGAAGAACAGGAAAAGGTGGGCGCTATGTGGGGATTCCCCCGACCCCGCCATCTTCATTTCCACAAATTGCCCTGCTTCGCCCTTCCAAGGCTCAGGTTCCTTGGGCAAGTCCTGGACCTCTGTGAGCCTGGAAGATGACTGGGAACAACCTCTGGGAAGGGATAGGTGAGGGTGTGTGTTTAGACAAAGGGATCTGAAAGGACCCCCACCCCAGGGTGATTGGGAGCACTGGGACCCCCTCTCACCTTGTCTAGCACCTTCCTGGCCACCCAGCATTTGGCCACACCCAGCAGCACCTGCACTTGGCCCAGGCGGTTTCCGATTTCAGTTAAGATGCTTAGGGCAGAGTCATACCTGGGGAAGGCAGTCTACAAAGCGGGGGGAGGAGTCAGGCCTACTTGAGGCAGAATTAAGTAGACCCGGGGGCAGAGTCAGGCTGGCCAGCCCAGAACCTCTGCCAGCCCGTTGCCCACCTCACCTCCAGGTCCCCTCGGCTCCGGTGGATGTCAGCGAAGCAAAGCAGGCAGAGGGCCTGCAGGGGCCGGTCCCCGTGCTGCAGGGCGATCTTCATGGACTCCTGCAGGTAGAGGCACTCAGATACTCCAGCCCCCCAAAGGGGTGCTCTCTTTTCTTGGGGAGCTCCTGGATGAAGCACCATTCTGAGCCCAGTGCTCACCCACTATTCTGGACAGAGGCCCCAGTGCATGGGTAACGTGGCTCAAAAGTGACAGACTGGACCCCGGAAGAGATCAGGGAGAAAGGGTTCTCTGGTCCAGATATGCTACCCCTCCCCAAGTTTCAAGATTCAATGTGTGCAGGGCAATGGGAGGAGGGCTGGAAGGGAGGGAAGAAAACAGAGTGGGTGGGTGTTGGCACCCTTGCTGGGCTACTTGGAAAGAGGAGGTCCTGGCCACCCACCCCTTTCCTCCTGGCCCACCTCACAACACTCCATGGCACTGCCCAGGTGGCCCAGTAGGCGGTAAGCCACAGCCATGTGGTACTGGCTCATGGCTCGGTACTTGAGGCTCCAGCCTTTGCCATAGTCGTTGACCAGCTCGGCAGCCTTGCAGGGGAAGAACAGGGCTTTCTCATAGTCCTGTGGAGGGAGACAGGGGGGAGACACCAGGCAAGGGGCAGTTTGAGGGGCAGGAGCTCCAGCACCCAAGGGTGCCACTTACTCCTTCCAGGGCGGGGCAGAGACTTTCCCTCCCAGTGCAGATGGCAGCTACTGCAGGAGGTGGGGTAGGAGAGTGGGGACTTCATCTGGGGGTTGCTTTGACTCAGCCAGCACACTTGTTTCTGTACTGGGGCCAGGAGTGTGCTGGGGGCTGGTAGGGGAGAAGGGGAACACATAGGAAGAAACTCAGGGCTGCACTAATGTCAGTCATGTGTAACTCACTTCTACTATATGTGCTCTCTCTGACTCCCAATAGGAATTTTTTTTTTTTTTTGAGTCACACTTGGCAGTACTCAGGGACTACTCCTGGCTCTGTGCTCAGAAACCATTGCTAGCAGGCTCAGGGGCCCATATGGGATGCCAGGATTTGAACCACCGTCCATCCTGGATCGGCTGCTTGCAAGGCAAATGCCCTAACACTGTGCTATCTCCGCCCCCCGATAGGATTTTACGTTTGTTGTTTTGGTTTGGTATTTTTTTAGGGTCATAATCGGTGGCATTTAGGAATCACTCCTGGCAGGCTGGGGGACCACATGGGATGCTGGGAATCGAAGCTGGGTGGGCTGTGTGCAAGGCAAATGCCCTACCCTCTGTGCTATTACTCTGGCCCCGTTGTTTCGTTTTGTTTTGTTTTGTTTTGTGGCAATACTCAAAGGTACTCAGCCTTACTCCTGGCTCTGCAGTCAGGAATCACTCCTCGTAGGCTTGGGAGACTATATGCCATGGTGGGGATTAAACCTGGTCAGCTACATGCAAGGCAAGTGCCTTAATGTTATACTATCTTTCTGGCTTCCCTGATATATTCTTACCCAAAAAACCTGATATAAATCAGAATCTGTTGTTTTTGTTGTTGTTTTGGTTTTGGGTCATACCCAGACGTGTTTAAGACGTGTTATTCCTGGCTCTGTGCTCAAGAATCACTCCGATGAGCACAGGAGATCATATGGGATGCCAGGGATCTAACCCAAATCGACCTGGTGCAAGACAAACGTACCGCCCCTGTATTATGGCTCCTTGGCATTTTTAAGCATATGCCCTGCTGTTGGTCCTCAGGATATTCCAAACTGAAAGTGACATAAATGAGGGCTCATATCATAAGACCAGAAGGGGCCCTGAAGGGGAAAAGATTGAGACATCCTTTTTTTTTTTTTGTTTGTTTTTCAGGCCACAGGGGTTTGATGCTCAGGGGTTACTCCTGGCTAAGCACTCAGAAATTGCCCCTGGCTTGGGGGGACCATATGGGACGCTGGGGGATTGAACCGGGATTGAACTGCCGTCCTTCCTTGGCTAGCGCTTGTAAGGCAGACACCTTACCTCTAGCGCCACCTTGCCAGCCCCGAGACATCCTTATCTAACTCAGGCCAAGGCAAGACCTGTGTGTTCCAGTCAGAGGTATACAGGGAAGGAACAAGTGAGTGGCTCCTGGGGCCACAGTGAGATTCAGATGGAACATTCCACCACTCAAATCTCGTCTCACTGGGTCATGGGAAGGGAAGAATTCTCATTTCGAAGAGCTGCAGAAACTATATCCAAGGCCACGGGAAACTCTGTTCCAATTCAACAAGCCCAGGGAAATGGCAAATTGTTATAGAATGCAGTTATTATAGAAATGATGGCACAGAGGCCAAAATGGTAATACACGATGTTGAATGTTTGCCTTGCACACAGCTGACCGGGGTTCAATCCCCAGAATTCCCTATATGATCCCCTTAGCCTGCCAGGAGTAATTTCAGAGTGCAGACCCAGGAGTAAACCCTGAGCACCGCCACTGGATGAAGCTTCTTTTGTTTGGGAGGGGCCCACACCCAGCAATGCTCAGAGCTTACTCCTGGCTCAGCACTCAGTAATCACTCCTGGTAGTACTCAGGGGAACCATGTATGGGGCTGGGGATCAAGCCTGGGTTGGCCACAAGACCAATGGCCTGGGTTTATCTGATCTGATCATTTGACTTGGGGGCCATTCCTGGCTCCCAGCTATGCTCACAGACTACACATCGCCAGGGATCAAACCTAGGCTTCAGCAGCAGGTTACGCAGAAATATGAGGGTGGGGTGACACGAGCTCCAGCTCTTTGAATCCTCTCTTTGGTGCTATTGTGCTGGTGATGGACCCTCCCTTCCCCAGCAGTGTGAGCTTGACAGTTCAGTGCCAGAGCAGCTGGGGACTCACCAGGGCCACTCCTGGCAGAGTTGGGGACCCTGCAGTGTCAGGGATAGGATTCAGAGCTACCTGTATGCCAGGCATGTGTTCAACCAGAGTGGGCCCTAGCTCTGTCCCCTGGCCGAGTCTTGTTTTGTTTTGAAGGCCACAGCTGGCAGACTTCAGGGCTTACTCCTGCTCTGTGTGTAGGGATCACTGCTGGCTGGGTTTGGGGGAGAAAGGAACGCATATACAGTGCCCTGGATTTGAATCTGGGTTGGTATTTTCAAGGCAAGCATCTTAAACTATCACTTCCCAGTCCTTCCTGGGCAAGTCGTTTTTGTTGGTTTGTTTGGGGGCCAAACCTGGTGGTAATAAGGGAATCACTTCCAGAAGGCTCAGGGGACCATATGGGTAGCCGAAGATAGAACCTGGAGTGGCTGCATGCAAGACAACTGTGCTCCTGCTCCCCCTGGGCAAGTTTGTTCTTTTTTTTTTTTTTTTTGGTCACACCTGGCAGTGCTCAGAAAGAGCTCCTGGCAGGCTCGGGGGACCAAATGGGATACCGGGAATCGAACCCTGATCCGTCCTGTCCCAGGTCCACCACAAGACAAATGTCCTATAGCTTTGCTATCGCTCTAGGCCCCTTTGGCAAGTTCTTTTTTTTGGGGGGGGGGGGTGTCACACCCTGCAGCGCTCAGGGGCTACTCCTGGCTCTATGCTCAGAAATCGCTCCTGGCAGGCTCGGGGGGACCATTAGGATGTCAGGAATTGAACCACTGTCCTTCTGTATCCAAGGCAAACGCCTTATCTCCAAGCTATCTCTCTGGCCCCCTTGGGCAAGTCTTGACCTAAGCAATAGGGAGGCTGAGAGTCAAAAGACAACAGGGAGGGGCCGGGAAGGTGGCGCTAGAGGTAAGGTGTCTGCCTTGCAAGTGCTAGCGTAGGACGGAGGACCACCGAGGTTCGATCCCCCGGTGTCCCATATGGTCCTCCCAAGCCAGGGGCTATTTCTGAGCACATAGCCAGGAGTAACCCCTGAGCGTCAAATGGGTGTGGCCCAAAAAACAAAACAAAAGACAACAGGGAGTGTCACTCAGGGGAGCTGTGGGGAAGCCCATCCTACGTCCCCCTACCCAGGGCCCCGGCGCACCTTGACCTGGGCATAGAAGCTGCCCAGACTGCAGCAGACCCGGCAC
The DNA here is from genome assembly GCF_024139225.1 of Suncus etruscus. NCBI lineage: Eukaryota > Metazoa > Chordata > Mammalia > Eulipotyphla > Soricidae > Suncus > Suncus etruscus. The sequence goes on from NC_064856.1 coordinate 97,086,308, forward strand.
TCGAGCATGGTGTCGTCGTTGTTGTGCGCATAGCGCAAGGCCTTCTCGAAGTTCTCCAGGGCCTTCTGGAAGACGCTGAGGCCCAGGAAGGCATTGCCCATGCTTAGGCTGACCTGGCCGCCGAGCTGGGCACTCGCCCTGGTGCCCGGCAGGCCGAGGCACGTCTTGCAGTAGGAGATGGTCTTGTGGAACTCACATAGCTTCTCGTTGCTGCGCGCCAGGTTCAGGTAGCTCTCGAGCAAGAAGTCGGCGTCCTCCAGCGCCCGTGCAGTGTCGATCTGCACCACGGCAAACTGGCCAGGTGGGAGACACGCGGGGCCCATCAAGCCAATCGCTGGGATGAGGGGTGGGTGTCTCCTGTTCACCCCCCCTCTCCTCTCCTGAACCCACACACCCACCTCTAGCCTCAAGACCCAGGATTGAGATTCCTACAAACCCAAACCCAAACCCAAACCCCCGAGATTGAAGTTCAAGGCCACAAGGAAATCAGCAGCTGATACCCACATCCAAAGGCCCGGGGCCTGCAGTGCAGATGCAGAGACTCTTAGGCAACCTCCCTGCTCCCTCTAGGCTGTGGGGTTCAGGAGTTCCGGGCAGCAGATCCCAGGGAAGAAAGGCAGCCCTGCCCCTCCAGCCCCTGCTGTGCCCACCTTCAGCATCTCCTTGTAGCGGCCCATCTCCGAGTGGGCCGTGACCAGGCAGCCCAGCACCCGGAAACGCCCCACCAGGTCAGAGCTCTTCTCCAACACTCGCACCCACACCTGCAGCGCCTTCTCCGTCTGGTTCGACTGGTATAGATGGAGCCCCTTCTCGATCTGCTGCTTGGTCTGATCCTGTCCCATCTTCCTGGCCCCACAACTGAGGATCCCCCCTTGGGCCAGCTCCGAGCCTCTAGGCACTTATCATTGTTATGGGAGCCCCCTAAAAACAGCACTGGGCAGGCGTCTGAGCAGAGCCAGAATGGAAAGCGGGCGCCACTGGGAACAAAGCTGCTGTAGCCCTAATCTGCAGCTGTCCCTGCCAGTTGAGGCCACGTGGGCTGCTGAGGAATGTCAGCAGCAAGGTCACGCAGGCGCACGGAGAGGTGGCTTCTCAGGGGTGCAGTGACCCTGGCACCCCCTGGATATCTCTTTGACTCCTCTGCCACTAGCCCAGCTCCAAGGTTCAGGTAGGGCAGGCCCAGATGCCATCTGGCCAAGGAGCAGCCTGCTGTAGAGAAAATCGGAAGGGGATGGGGCTGGTACAAACCTGAACATGGGCTGGGACAAGTGCAGGCCAGCACCCGCTGCCTCCCCAGGCACCCCCCATATCTGTGTGTGCCCGCACTACCCCCAATAGTTCTGGCTCTGATGTCCAATGTCACTGAAACCACAGGGCCATTACAACCTCCTCTGGGCTCTTTTCTTTCTAAAATGATGGGAAGAGGGGCCAGAGTGATAGCATGGGGCTGGGCGGTAGCCTTGCATGCAGCTGTTCCGTGGTCAAGACTTTACAGTCTAAATGGTCTCTGACATATGGCTGCCTGCTAAGTGTGGTCTCTGAGTGCAGTCAGGAATAAGCCTGGAGTACCGGCGAACACCCTACCCACAGTATTCTCTGGCCCTTGAGATAAAAGGTCAGCACCATCATGCCTGTACTGTCTCTAGTTCCTAAAATCTTTTTTTTTTTTTGGTCACACCCATTGGCGCTCGAGTTACTCCTGGCTATGTGCTCAGAAATCGCTCCTGGCTTGGGGAACTGTATGGGATGCCGGGGGATCGAACCAAGGTCCATTCTAGGTTAGCGCCAGCAAGGCAGACACCTTACCATTCTGCACCACCACTCCAGCCCCTAAAATCTTAGTTTTTGGGGGAGGATGTTAGGTCATAATTGGCAGTGCTCAGGGGGTTATTCTTGGCTCTGCACTCAGGGACCACTCCTGGCAGATTTGGGGAACTGTATGAGGTGCAGGGGATCAAAACGGGTTGGTTATGAGCAAAACAAATTTCCTACCCATTCCATTATCTCTCCTTGCCTCCCTTTTTTGGGGGTGAGGCACACCCAACTGTACTCCAGGCTACTCCTGAGGGTACAAGATGCTTCTGTCACTGCCCAGGGCCCATGTGTTTAGTAGGACTCGACCCCAAAGACCCCAAAGACCACTGGCCCCGAGTCTTTACTTTGTTTCATTTGGGGGCCATACCAGGAGATGCTCAGGGTTTACTCTTGGCTCTGTGCTCAGGATCACCCCTTTGGGGGACCATATGAGATGCTGAGGATCAAGCCTGGTTTTGGCTGCATGCAAGACAAGCACCCTACCCACCATACTGTCTCTCCAGCTCTCCCTCAACATGAACTTTTTTTGTTTGTATGGAGGCTGGCATGGGAGAGGGCTCCCAAGCACTGCTCAGGGGCGCTGGGGCCATTTGAGGCCTGTGATGCTCAGTGCTGAGGTCTAGTGATAAGGTACTGCTCACACACCCAGGGTGCTTGGAGGATTACACTGTACTAGGGACTGACTAAAGGCTTCCCACATGTAGTGTGTACCCTAGTCTTTGCATTATCGTTCCAGCCAAGAAATTTTGCCATCCTTATGCAACAGGCCCCAAGGTTTTAGGCTGACAGGGCCAAAGAAATGTGTATTGAGGTGTTTTCAAGATTGAGCAGAAATATGCCCAGGCCTCGACCAACTGGGTGTACAGAAGGGCCCCATAGGCCGGGGAGAGGGCTCAAAGGTCACCATTCCCATCCCAGCACGATTCCCGCAGTGGTGCCAGGAGTGACCCTTGAGCATTTCTGGGTGAGTTCTAGAAGCCCCAAATCCCATTCAAGTCTAGAGGAGCCTTAACATAAACAGGGGAAAGGGATAATAGCACAAAGGGCCTGTGCATGTTCTGTATGCTGGAGACTTCAGCTCACTCCCCACCACTGCAGAAGCACTAAGAACTGAGCCAGGTGGAGCCCTGAGTACTGAGTTGGGAGTAACTTCTGAGCATAGCCACATGTGGCCCCTCAAACATAAAATTCATGGGGCCAGAGTGACAGCAGGTAGAGTGTCTGCCTTGCATGCAGCCAACTGGGAGGGAGCCGGTTTGATTCCTAGCATCCCATATGGGCTGCCAGCCCACCAGGGGCAATTTCTTTTTGTTTTTTTGGGCCACACCCCGTGACACTCAGGGGTTAATCCTGGCTAAGCGCTCAGAAATAGCTCCTGGCTTGGGAGACCACATGGATGGGGGGGGGGGAAGGAGGGGGACGACTGAACTTCAGTCCGTCCTAGGCTAGCATGTGCAAGGAAGATGCCTTACTGCTTGCGCTACCACTCCGGGCCCAACCAGGGGCAATTTCTGAGCGCATAGCCAGGAGTAACCCCTGAGCGTCACAGTGTGGCCCAAAAACCAAAAAAAAAAAAAAAAAAAAAAAAAAAAAAAAAAAAAAAATATTCAAAAACACAAGAACAACAAAACTCAGGTCTGTTTTTACTTTATGAGGTATTATAGCTACTAATGGGGATAGTACAGCAGGTAGGATGCTTGATTAGGTTTGATCCCCACCAACCAATATAGTGTCCGAGCCTGCCAGGAGTGAAGACTAAGGCATCCCTGGGTATGCCTCTCAACCAAAACACACCCCAATGCGGTCTTTCTTCCCTTCTGGCTCTATGCTCGGGGGAACCAGGTAGCCATGTATAGAACCTGGCCATTTCAGGAAAGGCAGTGCAGCCTGCTGGCTTCTCTCCAGCCCCTCCAAGTTTTCTGGTGGTGCTAGGACCTTACACATGTAAGCATGTCCTTACTCTGTGGCAAATTTCCAGCCCCACAATGAAAAGTAAAAAATAGACAGCATCTAAGGTAGTAGTGCCAAGTCTTCGGAAGGTGCTTTTATTTTTTTGGTTTTTGGGTCACACCCGGCAGTGCTCAGGGATTACTCCTGGCTCTATGCTCAGAAATCACTCCTGGCAGGCTCGGGGGACCATATGGGATGTCGGGATTCAAACCACCATCCTTCTGCATGCAAGCAAATGCCCTACCTCCATGCTATCTCTCCGATCGCAGAGGGACATTTCTGATCTCACAGAAACACTTACTGGGACCTGTGCCAGGCGTGAATCACCGACAAAATGTGTCTGTCTTGCTGGCATCCCCTCAGCTCCCCTTCTGGGTGCCAAAGGGCAGTTAGTCTGTGTAATGAGCCTGTAGAGGCTCCAAACATGTATTTCATTGCTCTTGATGCTTTAATTTCTCCCTGTAGTCAGGGAGTCTGCTCAGATTTTCAGGGCACACCACTTTATAGGTTTCAGGCCTCCCAGTAGTGTTTAGGGCCATGCCTGCTGACCCTTGGCCTGGCTATTGGGCTTGCTAGTTCAGTTCTCAAAGCCACAGCCCAGGGTTGGGGTTGGATGGGAGCTGGTACAGAATCAAGAGACCTAAAGTGCATAGGCCACGTGTCTGAAGCCCTTTGAGTCACTCCTGGGCTCCTCACATCAATCCATTGTTTTTTGGCTTTTGTTTTGGGGCCACGACCAGCAGCATGTGGAGGATACTCTAGGCTCGGAGGGGCCATGCAGTGCCAGGAAATGGGATTCTAGTATAGAAAGCATGTGCTCCAGCCCTGTGTACTCTTCTTCCCAGTCTTCAACAACTCAGTTGCTTTCAACCTCAGTTTGTTCATCTGCAAAATAGGACTATAACTGTGTATATCAAACTGCACCTAAATGGCAGTAAACAGTCACTATGCTTTAGAATGACTGCAGATGAATCAAGGTTGTGATTATTAGCAAGACAGTTGAAGGGGTTGGTGCCTACACCCAGCAGTGCTTAGGGTTTACTCCCAACACGTGCAATTTTTTTTTTTGGCCACACCTGGCAGTACTTGGGGATCATGCCAAGTGGGGCTCAAGAATCTATAGGAGATGCTGCTGAAAACATGCATTTTTTCCGGACCACACCCATTTGATGCTCAGGGGTTACTCCTGGCTAAGCGCTCAGAAACTGCCCCAGGTTTGGGGGGGGGGGGGACCATATGGGATGCCACAGTCTTTCCTTGGCTAGCGCTTGCAAGGCAGACACCTTGCCTCTAGCGCCACCTCACCGGCCCCGAAAACATGCATTTTTTATGTATGGTGCCAGGAATAAAAGCCAAGATAGTCCTCTTGTGCATACTTCCACTGAGCAAAACCCCAACTCTGAGCTAAACAAGTTTCAATGTGAACCTGAGACAAGCAGCACAGAAGTGCAGAATGTGGTGGACAGGACTACACTGCACAACTCTCTGGGGCCATACCTGGCAGCTAGTGGGTGAAACTAGCTCTAGGAACTTTTTGCACCTAATTTCTCAACTCTGAATGGCCCTAGACCCTCGATGGCAAACCTATGGCACACGAAGGCCTTGCAGCTGGCACGTGGGAAGGGGCCTGCAATTAAGATACTAGGCGGGAGGCGAGTGTGCCGGTGTCTGCTTTGCAGCTCACCTGACAACAGGGCCGGACTGGCCATTGGGAGGACAGGGCATTGTGCGGCAGTTTGGCATTTGGGCTCAAAAAGGTTAGCCATCACTGGCCCTAGATGGTCATTAGGAGCTCAAAAGCAGAATTTCACTTGAAACCCTACCCTGACTTCACAGACCATTTTGGGCTAACAGTCAGCCCTTTTGGGAAAACGCTGGTGCCTATTTACCCCAATGGATGGGAAGGTTCTGGTCTCACCTCGAGAGAACCACGGCCACCACCTCAGCAGTGACCCAGGTTCGAGTCCAGCTTCTGCATGTACATAGGCCAGCGGGGGCTGAGGTGTCCAAAGACCCTTCAGATATGTCCCAAGACCTTGTTCTGAGGCCAGCTCAGGAGCTCACTTGGCTTTGTTTTTTGGGTCACACTTGACGATGCTCTGAACTTAGGAATTACTCTTGGCAGTACTTAGAGGACCATATGGGACACAAGGGATCAAATCCGGATTGGCTGCAAGCAAGGCAAATGCCCTATGCGTTCTACTATGGCTCCAGCCTCATGATTTCACAAGGAGCTGGTGAGCTATTGGCCTAAAGGGGAAGAGGCCCATGCACAGGCCATTAGCCAGAATGGGGAGCAGCACAAACAGGGAGGCTGCTGGGAAAGTGGCAAAGCATTTCTGGGGCATGTGGTAGAGGCACAGGAATTTGCCAAGACAGCCCTTCTCCCATGACTTCTGAAACAAAGGTCTTCTTGGGGCTGGTGGAGACAGCCCAAAGGGCTAATGCACATGCTCTTTGAGTTTTAGCAGTCCCCAGTACCACACCCCAGAAGCACTGTATTGCTCCAGGACGAACACAAAAGATGCCCCCCCCTTTCTGATGTCAGATAACCGACCTTAGAGCCCAACCCAAGAACCCACCGTCCAAAACAACTGTGAAGACAACATCGTTCTTCTCAAACAGTTTAATAGCAAATAAACAAAGGAAGGTACCACACTTGGCAGATACAAAATGACTTCTTGTCTGTGTGTCTGTGCAATTAAAACAGATTTAGGTTCCCCATTGGGACAAAAGGAAAACACACAAAAAAAGGAAGGAGATTCCCTTTTAAACACATACTCCCTTGCTTCAAACTTGTAACAATTTTTTCTTTTTTAATCCACTACACAAACTGTGATCAGGTCAGAAAAGCGACAAGGGCTCTTCTTTGCCTTTTTTTTTTTCAAACCATGAAAGTAAAATCCATAATTTTCTACATAGTACAACACAAGTTCACACAAAAAAGACATTTTTCTTTTTTTTGTTTTTGTTTTTTCTTTTTTTCTTTTTTTTTCTTTTTTGCAAATCAAAACAGGAAAGAAAGGAAAAGCTCAAACAAGGTAAAGGAAATGCATTTCCACGGCTGAATCACGACTTTGAGTTGACTGAATCCCGTTGCTGCTGCAGAACAGACTGTGCGTTTGGTCATAGTGGCAATTTTTTTTTCTCTTCACATTGTGAAATCACTTTACATTGTTTTCTAGTAGAAAAGGCAAAAAACTGTACAAAACCCCTAGTGTTAAATACAACGTTTGTACCAATAAAAAACTCACACAGGTTTGTCTCCAAAATGTAAAGTTTCTTTTTTTTTTCTTTTTAAATTATTCACAAAAAGCAGCTGGAAATCAGAAAGGCAGCTGCCGCTCCAGGGCCTCAAATCCATGAAAACCACCACAGAACAATTAAACAATCAGAGAGCAAAGGAAAAGGAAGCAACGTCCAATGTTTGGCATTTGGTTTTTATCCACAGGTTTCCCCAGAGCTCCTCTTGGAATTGAAAGCAAAATATATTGGCAAACACAGATTCTGAACACACGGGAAGGGGGTCTTGGCGCCTTCTGCCAACAGAGGCGGCTCTGTGCAGTCAGACTGTGGGGTGCTCGGCAGCCTCACTCAGGCTGGGGTTCCTGGCCTCTTTCCATCCAATCACCCCTTTTCAGGAAAATTAAGCAGCCAACCTAGCATCCACTGGGGCTCTGGCTGGCCGTCCTTCCCTCTCGGCCGGGACCCCATCCTTCATCAAGCCCAGCAGGGATGATGCCAACAGTGCTTTGACCTTCCCCACCCCCACCCCCAGTCCCCCAGCTACGCCCTCTCCACCCTTCCGTGGACAACCCCACCTGCCAGCTTGCCCACCCAGCAGCAGCTTAGGTCTGGGTGGGACCCATCACCAATGCCTCACTCTGCCACCTCTCACCTCCACGGACCTGTCCTATAGCCTCTCCTCTCCTCCCGCTTCTCACATTCCCACTCAATTCCCTAAGACCCTGAGGCTGGATGGGGCCATGAGAGGAGGGCACGTTCTCATGAAGGAATCATGGAATGGGCTGGCCTGGGCCTAGCACCTGGGGACAGTAGCTATTTGGCTCTTCACCTGACTTAAAAATAAAACAAAAACAAAAACCTCATAACAAAAAAACAAAGCAAAAACAAACAAACAAAAAAAACCCCACCCCCAAACCAAACAGACAAAAAAAAAAAAAAAAACAAAAAAAACAACCCAACCCCAAAACAAAAACAACCACAACAAACCCTGCCTTTACCCCAGCCCACTAGCTAAGCAAGAGCAGAGCTGCAGTGAAGAGCCAGTGCAGGGTGTCTGGTGCCCAGGGCTGTAAACAGTGTGAAGACTGTAGTATTGTGCTTGTCACCAAGGAAGCGTGGGCAGGCAGGGGTACTGCCACTTAGTGCACAGATGGCCTCCTCTGAGTGGTTAAGAGCACCCTCCCTTTTCTGCAGAGGGCTCTCAAGACCCCGAATGCCCAACTGCAGCCACCTTCTGGGTTCTAGGTCTGCATCTCCTGCCTCTCCAGGCCCCCTTCCCACTGGCCTCTGGGCGCAACAGCAGCCTCCAGGAGGCCACGCTGAGGCCCAGAGGCCACCTGAGGGACAATCTAAGTGCACAGGCAAACGCTCTATGGACAAGAGAGGATAAAGTCGCCACTTCAAAATAAAACAATACAATCTTGAAGAAAAAAAAAAATCAACCCCACGACAATTTAAAACAGCTTCTTTGAAACCCTTTTAAATCGATCAGTTTTTGCACAAACTATAGAAAACAGAGAGGTGAAGGTGATATATATATATGTATATATATACGAAGGTGTGAAGAAACAGCAGGAAACATGCAAAACTTGTTTTTTTTTTCTGGGCATAATCTTAGTAGGAAAAGAAAAATTCAAAACAGCAACACAAAAACAATACAAAAACAAAACAAAAATAAAATTCAAAGCATCACATTTTGCTGTGGAGACTGTAGGAACAGGCAAGGAGGTGGAGGTGGGCACGGCAGGGCCCTGGGGCAGGGGCCCAAAGGATCTTGAGGGCGCCCGGTAAGTCTGTGACAGGGAAGAAGTCATGGGCTGGCTTGGCCCAGACTGCAGCCTGCAGTCAACAAGGGACGGGGTGGGTGTTTTCTGCAATTAAGAACTCAGAAATTCTAACAAAAATCAGAACACAGGTGGTCTCCTCAAGCCCCACAAACTATCTCAGCAAAATGTGCTCAGGAGCCTCAGAGGTTTTAGTGACATCTTTTATTTCATTGTTTACTTCAAAATTGTCTTTAAAACTAAGCACACAGAAACAAAGCCTAGAAACAGACTGGCTGTGTGTCCACAGAAACACAAACACCACGCGGTATGTGCTAGTAGGGCTGCTCTGAAGACAATTACAAAGAATTGGAATCACAAAATCAAGTGGTTATCTTATGAAGTTCTAGAAAAATAGATTTTTTTATATTCAAATGCAAGTTTAAATATTTCCCCTTCAGCAGTCGTTCTAGCAAAACCAATTTGGCAACACAAAAGAAAAAAAAAAGAAAAAAAAGAAAAAACAAAGAAAGAAACAAACATAATAAAAATACACGTCAGCATCAAAGGTCAACACAAGGTCAAAGGTGAGAGTTCAAGCATCAGAGAAGCTGAAGAGACAGGGATTTGGACGATGTACTTGACGCCACATCGACATGCTTTAGGCACAACGATGAACAAACGGCAGGAATCTAGAAAAAAAAACAAACCAGAAAGAGGGAGACCCACTGAGTTACACAGAGCAACACATCCAAACAGAGAGAGAGAACAGAACACTGTGGACTGCCCTGCAATGAGGGGCGGGAGGGGCGGGGGCCAGGGAATGACGAGGAACTTTTGCACATGCTAACAATGGACACAGGGAGAAGTCAAAAAAGGACATGGAGGACATCAAGAACACATCCAATTGCCAGAGACAGGAGGGAACCTAAGGCTTGGATTTCCCGGGAAGCCCAAACACCCAAGAAGGCTTTCCAGGAGAGGCGGATCTCAGAGCCCACCAGGGAGAAAGCAACTGAGGCTGGTGGGGCAGGACCATTTTTTGGGAAAAGGGCAGGCTTTCTCCTCAGACCGATGGGGATGGATGGCCCTTGTGCTCCCAGAAATCCAAGCTCTTAGCTTCCACGTAGGTCCTGGCCACTGCCTGGAACCCAGGAAGGAGCATCTGGTGGCATTCAAGATGAATCAATCTCATGATGAAACCCAAGTAAGAAACAAAACTACAACAGAAAATACATTTTATATACGTGAAGACCCACACGGCAGAATAGAACTGCTAGTCCCCACTCTCTGAGCTGAACCCTTTCACACTGACACTCGTGGGGGAACAGTTTCTTCACAAAACCAGCTTTGGCCTGGGTAAGAGAACTGTGCTCAAGGGTGGTGCTGCTGGGTGAACTGGCTGAGCGGGGGGGAAAGAACAGAGAGAAGTGCCTGGTCTCACCAGCTGGCCACAGTGGCTGCCCAGGGCCCGGCAGTGGCACAGGCTCCTTTTAGAAAAGAGCGCCCACAAACAGGCAGGAAGCCATGGGGACTTGGAGAGCGGTTTCCTAAGGACCCTGACCCCAGGATATACCCATGGACAAGTGACGCTGAATGGGAGGGAGGGGGAAAGGGAAGAAGTGGGAACAGAGTGGAGTTTGGGCTCCGCAGACTCCCATGGTGGCCAAGGAGAAAGACAGGACAGAAGGAAAGGGAGCCCAGCACCTGCAGCGCCCTGGGAGCACAGCTCTCTCCTGGGCCAATTCACAGCATTAACTCCGCCCCCCTCTGACAGATTAGCCGGGCTGCGAACAGGCCACAGAAAGTCAGTAGTTTCAATCATACACAGCACCCTGTGTGTACAACAATCACATTCTGGATTCTATAAAATCCTGGCCTTTTCCAGAGATATAATTTAGGTAATAAATATTCTCCACCCCGGAGCTGTATAAAACTTCTATAAAAATAGAAACGACATTCTTGGTTCCAGCTGGTTGGGATTCAGAACAGCGCCTCCCCAACCTAGCGTGTTTTTTTTCTTTTTTTTTTTTTGTTTTCTTTTTTCATTTTTATTTTTATTTTTTGCATTATTTAAAAAAAAAAATCCCATCGTGACCCTGGAAGCCTTTGGAACAGTTTTATCCTTAAAACACAGGACACATTTCTCCCAGTGTGCAGAATTCAAGTTTAACATGGTTCAGCTTAAGAAAGTTGTTTCATGTTTCTTAGAGGATAACGGACCAAGTTATCACTATCACAGAAGGGAATAGCCACCCAGCTCCAGCGGGTGACCGACAATCTGTACCCTAGCAAGATGACCAATTCCTGTCTGCGACCCAGACTGACAGCACGCCAGGTATGAGCCCCCCCCCCCCCCAAACTCAATAGGGGACAACCCCTCTTGGTCTCTTCTCTGTTGTGAGGGGCCAGGACTCAGGTTTATGGGGCTCAAGAACCCAGGGACCCAGTCCCTGGTCTTGGCTAAAAGACACATCCTCCTAGGCTGCCTCTACCAGGTGCACCTTTCCCAGCGGCTCGCCCTTCCCAGCTCCAGCTCCATAGTGTCCCTTGGAGCAGAGGCAGAGCCCAGTGGTTACGTGGGTCATGGCAAGTGCTGGATTAACTGTGGGAGTCAGCAAGGAGCTGTGTGTAAGTACAAGGACTAAAAGGAAAAAGATAATACTGAGGTAAATGAACACTAAATCCACACGGAAATTGTAAACGTCCTCTTGTCACCTCTGTCCCCGAGCGAAGATGGGGCTGGAGTGGTCGGGAAATGTGCCTATGCCTTAGCATGTCTAGAGGGGGGACACCTCAACCAGGAAGGCGGGTGCAGACCTCTCAATTCTTTCAAGTACGAAGCCAGGTATTGGCACACAGAGCCTCTGGCTTTCCGAAAGTGCCCTTCGGATTCAGGCACACCCAGGAGGAGCACGGTGGCTGCCTAACCCCTCTCTGGGGAGAGGTGCCCCCTTTGGTGAGACAGGACAAGCCCCCTTCTTGGGCCTGCCCCTCTGAGAGAAACCTGGGATGGAAGTGAAACATCTCGGGATGGAGGTGATGCTCCGGCTGCGGTCAACTACCAGGAGGGAAACCAGACAGTGTCTTCCCTCGAGGCCTTCCTTAAAGAGACCTGTTAGGAAATGAGCCATGGTCTAATCATCTGGCGTGGAAATAATCGAGCTCACTCTCTCTGACCAGCTGTTTCTCCTAACTGTGACCACCGGGTGCATCTCCCTGCTTTCTGCCTGTCAGGCTGACTAACAGGTGCTTCATTTTCTGAGAAGCATCAGCTGCTTCTTGGGAGATGGCAGGAATCTTGAACAAGAACCCAAACAAAGGTGGCAAGAAAACTCTCAGTCCCCATGCAAGGCAAGTAGGGGGAAGGCTCCATGAGCAGCTCCGGGGTAAATGGGCATCAAAGCAGCCCCACCCACTCCAGACGCCTTGGGTCCGGAACTGGGTGCCAGTCCTCAGCTCACCCCTCACATTCTCGGAGATTCTGTGACTCAGTGTTTGCTTTCACTGAGTCCTCTCTCGGGGAAGCTGGGGCAAATTCTGATCTTCGTGAAATGTTTCTCCACCCCATCTCCCTCAGGGAAGAATAGTGTTGGTCCTTCTCAACACATTGGTTACAAACACAGCAAACTTTAAATAAAGGGGAGGTAAAAAATAAAACAGAAAACCAAAACTCAGGATATGGCACCTAAACTCCAAAGTAAAACACTGGAAACCAAAGCACAAACTTGTCCTCTGTACGAAGCGAAGCTCCCACAGAAGGCAGTAGCCGAGTCTTCAGGGCAAGCTGTGCCTGCGAGAGTGGCAGGGATCAGGGTCCAGGGCTGTCAACACACAGCTTTAGGGTTCCGATTGTTAAGGGTGCTCCTCCCCCACTTACCAGAAGACCCTCTCACTCCAGTCTCAGAGGGGAGCACGCTCAGTAGGGCTTGCTATCATTCTTTGAACGTTTGAGCTGCACTTTAAGTCGCTTCATGCCAATCTGAAAGCCGTTCATGGACTGGATGGCAGCTTGAGCGGATACAGGATTGTCGTAACTTACAAAACCTGCAGAGTCAAGCAGAGACTGAGCTGAGGGACATAAGGAGGCAGAGAGTCTGAAACATCTCGCACGTGGAAAAGCTGCTTTTAGAGTCTCAAATAGCAATGTGTCCAAGCAGGGACAAGAGTTCTGGAGAGGGCCCAGAGAGATAGCACGGAGAGATAGCACAGCGGCGTTTGCCTTGCAAGCAGCCGATCCAGGACCAAAGGTGGTTGGTTCGAATCCCGGCATCCCATATGGTCCCCCGTGCCTGCCAGGAGCTATTTCTGAGCTGACAGCCAGGAGTAACCCCTGAGCATCGCCGGGTGTGGCCCAAAAACCAAAAAAAAGAGTTCTGGAGAACTAACAAAATAAAGCATGTTCTGAGCAGTACTTGACTCCTATGGTTACTTTTATGTTTTCCAGCAAAATCAGTTTATCTGGTCACACCTGGCGATGCTCAGGTGTTACTTCTGGTTCTGCACTCAGTAATCATCCCTGGTGGGCTTGGGGGCCCATATGGGTTCTGGGAATTGGGCCTGGGTGCACTGCCCTACTCACTGTACTATCGCTATTATCTCTGAAATGACAGTAAGACAGAAACCTACATCTGCATTACAGAAACAAAAAATTTAAGGTGCGAAAGAAGGCCATACATTCTGAGCAAGGATGAGTTAAAACAGTAATCCAAAGGTAAATCCAGCCCTTTTAGCTATCGGTTTCTTTGCTTTTTAATAATAAAAGGGTGACACCTCCCTCCCCATTCCAGGCCCCAGAATAGTCAACATACCAAAACACTTGCTCAGGTTTGTCTGTTTGTCTATGAAAACCTTGGCAGACACGACATTTCCAAAGGGCATAAACATCTGCAGCAGGTCCTGATCGCCAAACTCCTGGGGCAGGTGGTAGATAAACAGGTTGGCTCCCTCTGGACCTTCAAAATACCCGGTGATTAAAAAGATTATCAGTGTTAAATTAAGTACATGCATTTCCCTGAACCAATTTGTCTTTCATTTCTACCTATGTGGAAACTCACTGTCCCAATAAATAGATTCACTGGAACAATTAAAGAGTCTCCAAATATAGCAGAATGAAGTGAAGGACAATCCCTGAGACCGATTCCCTCATCAACTTTGCTCCACACTAAAGTACATGAATTTGACCTTGTGGAAGGAAGGTGTGCTAGGAAAGTAAAGCTAGGAGAGGGGGCTGAAGAGAGAGAGAGAGAGAGTACAGCAGATAAGGTGCTTGCCTTCATGCAACCCAACCAGGGTTTGATCCCTGACACCACATAGGGTCTAAGCCCCATCAGGAATGACCGGAGTGCAGAGCCAGGATAAGTTCTAAGCACTGTTTAGGGCTGCAAAGTCAGAATGAATAAAACAAGCTGAGCTGGAGAGAGAACTCCAATGCGGAGCGCACGCTTCGTCTGGAGGTAACTAACCCCTGAGTAGCATCAGGTGTGGCCTCAAAACAAGAGAGGCCAGATTCGAGATAGCACAGTGTATAAGGTGTTTGCCTTGCATGCGGCCAACCCGGGTTTGATCCCCAACATCCCATATGGCTACCCAAGCATCCCTGGGCTGATTCCTGAGCGTTGAGCCAGGAGTAACCTCTAAGCATGGCCGGGTAACACCCCCCAAGACTTTGTGTGTTTTGGGGACACACCTAGCAGTGCTCAGGGGTTACTCCTGGTTATTCCTGCACTTAGGAATCACTCCTGGTAGAGTTCGGGTTGTCCATATGGGTGCCAGGAACTGAACCCAGGTCAGCATGTCCAAGGCAAGCACTGTACTTGCTGTACTACTGCTCCAGTCCCAAGTAGAAAGACCTTAAAAACCAAAGAGATAACCAAAAAGTACACAAACAGGTAGCTGCCAGAGGCAGAAGGAGGAGCAAGGACTGACCAATCCACCAATAAGAGGATTTGGGTGAACCTATCATGGTGGTGATCACTCAGGACTGTGTTCATCAGGGTCCATAAAGCTTTAAGCAAAATGGATGAATTTTACCCCAAGTAAATGTATCCCAGAAAAAGAGGTGACCTTTAACACACATGCCACAGGGCTAGAGAGATACAGGGGTTAAGGCACTTGCTGTACATTACCCTGGTTTGACTCTGAGAACTGCATATGGGTCCTGGGAGCACCACCAGGTATAATGCCTAAGGCGCCCCCTTCCTCCTAAGACAACTGCAGCAGGCCCTTTCTGCAGCCCCCAGGCTCCCTAGCTGCTGTTAAAACACATTATAGAACAATGATACACTTGGACCCAATTTCTTGCCCCTCTCTAGCTCGCCATTTCCTTCAGGTTTCTGTTGTAAGAGCAGCGTCTCTCTCTCCCTCAACACTTGGGGCAAATGCTGTGCCTTTGCAGAGCACACCTGTCCCTTCCCTCTCCTCTCCTATTCAGCAGCTAGAACATACCACACTTCTTTACTTGTTTACTGTTAATCTTCACAGGCCCACCAAGTCCCTCACTACCATATCCTCAGACATCGCAGTATCTACTTCAGAGCAAGGGAGGGGGCAGGAACCCAGACTCCCTGGCTTGTCTTTCCCGACAGGATCTAAGGTGCATCCACTTTATAAAAGAACTGTTTTTATAGCCTACCTGCAAGTCTCCTAAAAACCCTCTTCTGAATACACCAGTCATGGCACAACACATACTTCCCACTCTTTTGTTGTTTGTTTGTTATGGGCCACAATTGGCAATGCTCAGAGATCATTCCTGGCGGTGCTCATGGAACACTATAGGGTGCTGGGGATCAAACCCAGGTTGGCCACTTGCAAGACAAGCGCCCTACCTACTCTACTATCATTTCAGCCCCATATTCCACACTTTCCAACCAGGGACTACAACATTTAATGTCCCATTACACTTCAATGTTTCTTCAAGCAAAGCCTAGGTGAGAAAGTGATGGGACTCCTAAATGACAGAGCTAAAAGGGAGGCCAAGTAAATAGCACACTCTGATGTATAATATAATCTTTAAAGATTTCATTATGCTGGGGCCGGGCGGTGGCGCTGGAGGTAAGGTGCCTGCCTTGCCTGCGCTAGCCTAGGACGGACCGCGGTTCGATCCCCCAGCATCCCATATGGTCCCCTAAGAAGCCAGGAGCAACTTCTGAGTGCATAGCCAGGAGTAACCCCTGAGCGTCACAGGGTGTGGCCCAAAAACCAAAAAAAAAAAAAAAAAAAAAAAAAAAGATTTCATTATGCTTATTGTATCAGGTACCACATTTCTTTAGTACACGCTCCCCAAGTACCACAGGGAATGACCTCCTTCAAGCAATGTGCTGGATGTAGTTCCCATAACCAGTTAAGAAGTGGTTATTAGGGGCCCGGAGAGATAGCACAGTGGCGTTTGCCTTGCAAGCAGCCGATCCAGGACCAAAGGTGGTTGGTTCGAATCCCAGTGTCCCATATGGTCCCCCGTGCCTGCCAGTAGCTATTTCTGAGCAGACAGCCAGGAGTCACCCCTGAGCACCGCCGGGTGTGGCCCAAAAACCAAAAAAAAAAAAAAAAAGTGGTTGAGTGGTTGTTTGGGGCCAGAGAAATAGCACAGTGGCGTTTGCCTTGCAAGCAGCCGACCCAAGATCTAAGGTCATTGGTTCAAATCCCCGCGTCCCATATGGTCCCCTGTGCCTGCCAGGAGCTATTTCTGAGCAGATAGCCAGGAGTAACCCCTGAGCACAGTCGGTGTGTCCCAAAAACCAAAAACCAAAAAAAGAAAAAAAAAAAAGTGGTTGTTTGGGGGTGTTTTGGTTTGTTTGTTTTTCAGTCTCACCCGGCAGCGCTCAGGTGTTCCTCCTGACTGTGCTCAGAAATCGCTCCTGGCAGGCTTGTGGGACCATATGGGATGCTGGGATTGGGACCACCATCCTTCTGCATGCAAGGCAAACAACCTACACCTCCATGCTATCTCTAGAAGTAAGGCGTCAGCCTTGCAAGCACTAACCTAGGACGAACTGAGGTTCGATACCCCAGTGTTCCATATGGTCCCCCAAGCCAGGAGCGATTTCTGAGTGCATAGTCAGGAGTAATCTCTGAGTATCACTGGGTGTGGCCTCCCAAAAAAGTTTTTTATTAATTGCTTTGGGGCCATACCTGGCAGTACTCAGGGGATACTCCTGGCTCTGAAATCTGGATCACTCTTGGTGAGCTTACAGGATACTGAGGATTGAACCCAGGTCAGCGGCAGGCCAAGTCAAATGCCCTACCTACTGTACTATCATTCTGTCCCAATAATAATAATTTTTTGGCTTTTCGGCCACACCCGGTTGACGCTGAGGTGTTACTCCTGTTAATGCGCTCAGAAATCGCTCCTGGCTTGGGGGACCAATTGTACCACTGTTTCAGCCTAATCAGAATTTAAACAAAACAAAACAAAAAAACCTTGGAGTCAGAGTGATAGCACAGCGGTAAGTTGTTTGCCTTGCATGCGACCAACAAAGGACGATGGCAGTTCGAATCCCGGCATCCTATATGGTCCCCTGTGCCCACCAGGGGCAATTTCTGAGCACAGAACCAGGAGTAACCCCTGAGCACTGCTGAGTATGACTCAAAAACAAAAAAAACCCCAAAAACACCCAAAACAAAATACCTTAGACCAGGCAGAGCGATGGCACAGCAGTAGGGCGTTTGCTTTGCACACGGCTGACTCAGAATGAACCTCGGTTCAATCCCCGGCATCCCATATGGTCCCCCAAGCCAGGAGTGATTTCTGAGCTCATAGCTAGAAGTAAACCTTGAGTGTCACCGGTTGTGCCCCAAAAACCAAAAACCAACCAACAAACAAAAAACCAAGACCAAACTATAGCCCTTAGTGCTAGAGATGTGGGACAATGGGAGAAGTGTGTGTTCCTAGGGAGACAAAAACAACTTAACTCCATTTCAGGAGGGTATATAAAGGATCTATGTGATCTAAATCACATACAAAAAACAGTCCCAACGCAGAGTTTCTTGGGTGGCTCTCTCAGTCTTTCCCTGCCTTCCCATTGCTCACTGTAGGCACTCACCTTCCTTCTGGCTCCCAGCAGCACCAATGCTTTGCTGTGTCAGAAGATTCTGGTTGTACAGAGTGGGAAGCGCAGCAGCAGCATATTGCTGGATCCCCGAGTAGGCCTGTGTGAGGGCTTCCATGGTGCTTCCGGTGCCATTGGAGAGGCCACTGCTGCCCAGGCCACCGTTCAAAGCAGCCATCCCTTGGTTGGAGAAGAGAGCAAGGTAAGTAGATCAGGATGACTCAGGGACGAGAAAGCTGAGCAGCACATGCAGGGATGCATTGAAGGGCAAAGCACCAAATCTCTCCCAGTGCCCCTCTGTTCTCCCAGGGAGAGACATCAGATTGAAGTGAGATTTCAGTCACTCACAGGCCTCAGGGCTGAATGAGGACATAACAAAATTCTCACATAGGAGTGCTACTCCTCAGTCCCTGTAACCTGTGTGGGAAGTGACACCATTTATACAGGATCCGCCTGTCTCTGTGGCTTTTCTGGGTCACTTTCCATACAGAGCTAGAATTTGGTAAGGAGAGTCCCAGGACTGAGGACCACACCAAGTGCACCAAGTGCATGGCCTACAGCAAGATGCATCTAATACTTATTCCCAAAGCAGCAGCTGACACTTTGCAAGGTGCTCAGCATGCAGTCTTTGTCTCATTTAACTTCTTAAAGCCTTCCAAATATATTAGTACCACTTCATGGATGACAGAAACTTTCAAATGGTGGCTGAAATACAACTGGTTAAAAGGCAGATGGGGGGGGGGGGCGGGAAGGTGGCGCTAGAGGTAAGGTGTCTGCCTTGCAAGCGCTAGTGTAGGATGGACCTTGGTTTGATCCCCCGGAGTCCCATATAGTCCCCCCAAGCCAGGGGCGATTTCTGAGCGCATA
>NC_064856.1:97750740-97855740 GCF_024139225.1 Suncus etruscus
AGTGTAGATTGTTGCTTTGATATAGGATAGCCACAAAGTAATTTAGGATGATATTCTAAGAGTCTCATTGAGTGGAAGGCATGAAGAATTGTAAAATAAGCACTACATTTTCCAGGAGGATCACTTTCCTGGAGTAACTTTTATCATTTCCTGGGAAAGTCTGCAAGACACCATTAAAGACAATCATGAAAAGGGAGATTAATACACTCTGATCCAGTCTTAACCAAAGTGGGTAATTTGAGTGGATACTGGAATAATCCAGGAGGTGGGTAATAGGCTTAGATGCAACTGGGATGCTTGCTATTTGTTCACTTAACAAAGGTTGGTTTCCAGGAGCACACTGAGTGACTTTTTTTTTGAAAAGGGAACAGTGGTTCAAAATTTTGGGAACCTCTGATCTGATCTATGCAATTCCATACATATATATATATATATATATAATTCCAGAAGAATTGGGCTTTCTCTTACTGCTCAAGGGTCATTCCTTGGTGCTTGGAGCCCTGCTGTGCTATGGGGTGCTGAAGGTCCAACCAAAGTTGGCCAGGTAAAGGCCAGAATCTTAAACCCTTTACTCTCTCTTAAGAATTGGATGTAGGAATGCAACACAATGTTTTCTGACCACTAATGTCCAGAGTGGCTTGATTGACAATTGACAAAAGGTAGAAGCCATTAAATGTCTACCCAGAGATGGACATAGACGGATATATATATATATATATATACACATACATATACATACATATACATATATATATATATAAAATGTGGACTAGCTGTACAATGGATTACTATTATGCCAACAGAAGGAACAATTTTAGTACATGCTACAAGATGGAACACATGTGGAGTAGAACAAGTGAAGCCCAGAAGGACACATGTTTAGATGATTGATTCGTCTTCATTGAAGTACCCTGAATAGGAAATTTAGAGAGACAAAAGTAAAAAAGACAAATCCTGAAACCTGGGGCAGGGGGTAGAGAGAAATGGGGAATTAATATTTATTGGGAACAGTATGTATTACAGATAATGATGCATTTGAGGTATAGATAAAGTAGATATAGATAGGTGTAGATCAAATAGCATTGTGGAGGTATTTAATGTCCATAATTGTAGGCATATCAATGATGAAATGATCAGCATTCAATGTGTTGCAACCATATATATCAAAGGGAACAGCCATGACATTATTCTCTCAGCCTGAATTTCTGGTTTGTGCCCACTTCACCATTTTGGTTAGCCTGCCTAGACCTGGGCTTTGTTATTACTCAGGGTCTGCCAACTCTTCTCTCCCCCACCCGATTCCTTTTTTAGCTTTTTTTTTGTTTTGTTTTGGGGTCACATCTGGCTGTGTTCAGGGCTTTCTCTTACTGCTCAAGGGTCATTCCTTGGTGCTTGGAGCTATGCTGTGCTATGGGGTGCTGAAGGTCCAACCAAAGTTGGCCAGGTAAAGGCCAGAGTCTTAAACCCTTTACTCTCTCTTAAGCCTTCCTTCTTTTATAGAATATTTCTCTTTCTTTCTTTCTTTCTTTCTTTCTTTCTTTCTTTCTTTCTTTCTTTCTTTCTTTCTTTCTTTCTTTCTTTCTTTCTTTCTTTCTTTCTTTCTTTCTTTCTTTCTTTCTTTCTTTCTTTCTTTCTTTCTTTCTTTCTTTCTTTCTTTCTTTCTTTCTCTCTCTCTCTCTCTCTCTCTCTCTCTCTCTCTCTCTTTCTTTCTTTCTTTCTTTCTTTCTTTCTTTCTTTCTTTCTTTCTTTCTTTCTTTCTTTCTTTCTTTCTTTCTTTTTGTAAATTTCTCTTTTCTTTCTTTTTTGGGCCATACCGAGCACTGCTCAAGCCTTCCTATTTATTTCTCTCTGATCCCCAGTACTGAAGGTGGGGTACATTCTCCACCCCCATCTCAGAGGCTTTTCACATGTATGGGCATCTCTCCATCTCTATTTTTCTCTCTGTCATGGGAAGGCATTTTAGTTGGAGGAAATGATTCAAGACCGCACAGATCTGCATACTATGTATGGAGATGTTTGGACTGAAGCTGGATGAAGAGGCGGAGGAATTTCTGATTTCCAGCTGGACCTGTCTGGTCACTGGTACTCAGTTCAAGAAATGGAATATGATTTCTACTCTAAGAGGGAGTATTAAACTTTGAAAAAGCAAAACTGTTTTTCTAAAGTTTTTAAAACTCTGTGGTTTACAAAGTTTATCATAATGTAGCTGTTTTGGGCATTCAGTCTTCTAACACTAATCCCACTACTAGTATGACCTTCCCTCCAACATTGTCCTCAATTTCTTTTCTTTTCTTTTCTTTTCTTTTCTTTTCTTTTCTTTTCTTTTCTTTTCTTTTCTTTTCTTTTCTTTTCTTTTCTTTTCTTTTCTTTTCTTTGGTTTTGGGGCCATAATTGGCAGTACTCAGGGGTTACTCCTGGCTCTGTGCTCAGAAATTGCTCCTGGCAGACTCAAGGGATCACATGGGATGCCGGGGATCATACCCGAGTTTGTCCTGGGGTTGCAAGGCAAACGCTCTACCCATTATACTATTGCTCCAGCCTCCAAAATTCTGTTAGTTTTTTTTTGTATCATACCTACAAGTATACAGAGGCTATGCCTAGCACAGAGCTCTGAGGTCAATGCTCTGGGGACCATAAAGTCCTGGAGATCAAACCAGGCTCTCCTATATGTAAAGCATATAGTGTTTCAGTCCTCTGAGCCATCTCTGTCTAGAAGAGGGCATTTTATTTTTTATGTTATTTGGGGTGTCTGGGCCATACCTAGCTCTGTGCTGAGGGGTGACCCCTGGTGATGCTGATATTGGTGAGTATGTGTGTGTGTGTGGGGGGGGCATGGGATGCCAGTGCTCAAACTGGGGTCAGCTGCATGTAAGATTTTACATTTTAAAGATCAGAATGTATTATCATCAGGGTGCAGAGTTCATCTAATAACAGGTCCCCTGTCTTTCTCATTGAAGTTTTGGGGTTGCCTTTTGTGGGTCTGGGAGTTGAGGACAAGAGAGTCAGATATTTCTCTGAAAAGACACTCTTGCAAAAAGCTGGATGTAGTAGATGGTCCTGAACCCACTTTCCTCCTTCCTCCCACAGAGTACAGTGCTGTGTCTGATATTGAAGTCATCCACTTCACCACGACCGAGATGTGGTTGCGGTGGCAGAGTACAGACCACGCCTCCAACTACACCTACCACCTGCGCATCCAGTCGGGCAACACCACCACCTGGATGGAGACCTCTGACAAAAAGTTCATCCTTAAAGACCTGGATCCTGGCACCTTGTATAACATCACCATCTACCCAGAACTGAAGGGAATCAAGGGCAATGCCAGCCTTATCACCCATTACACACGTAAGACTATTTGCCTGTGTCCTCAAGGGCACAGCTCCTCCTTCCAACTCTCATCTGGAAGATGGGGGGCGGGGTGAGCAATGGACAGAACAGAGGGTTCTGGGATTTCTAAACTCTATGTTGGAGGTGATGCCTTTTTTTTTTTTAACTTTATTGATTGATTGATTGATTGGTTTTTGGGCCACAGTCAGGTGCTACTCCTGGCTCTGCAATCAGAAATCACCCCTGGCAGGCTGGGGACCACATGGGTGCTGGGAATTGAATCTGTCCCTCCCTCCCTACAAGTATACAGGGTCAACTGCATGCAAGGCAAATGTCCCACTGCCGTGCCATCTCTAAGGCCCTGCAGGTGAAACTTCTTTTTTTCTTTTTGTTTTGGGGTCATACCTGGTGGCATTCAGGGGTTACTCCTGGCTCTGCACTCAGAAGTCACTCCTACCAGGCTCGAGGGACCTTAAGGGATTCAAACCAGGGTCTGTCCTGTATTGACTGTGTGCAAGGCAAATAAATGCCTTATTGCTGTGCTATGGCTCCAGCCCTGGAGGTGAAACTTTTTTGGGGGGTGGGTATTTGAGTCACACCTGGCAGTGCTCAGGGGTTACTCCTAGCTCTATGCTCAGAAATCGCTTCTGGCAGGCTCGGGGGACCATATGGGATGCCAGGATTTGAACCACCGTCTTTCTGTATGTGAGGCAATTGCCTTACCTCCATGCTATCTCTCCCACCCTGTAGGTCAGTGGTCGGCAACCTTTTTTTTTAACTGAGCCAAATCTTGCCAAAACCTCGATTGACATTTATTTTGAGAGCCACACAGGGTGCGCACTGACAGAGGCTAGGAGCAGAGTCCTGACTCCTAGAGCGGCCGCCAAATTAAAAGTGGTAAAGAGCCACATGTGGCTCGCGAGCCGCAGGTTGCCAACCACTGCTGTAGGTGAAACTTCTTAAGATCAAACACTGGGCTCAGAAAGGGGCTGCAGGGGCCAGAGAGATAGCATGGAGGTAAGGCGCTTGCCTTTCATGCAGGAGGTCATCGGTTCGAATCCCAGGGTCCCATATGGTCCCCCCGAGCCTGCCAGAAGCAATTTCTGAGCCTGGAGCCAGGAATAACCCCTGAGCCACCCAAAACACACACACACACACACACACACACACACACACACACACACACACACACACACACACACACACACACACACACACACACACACACACACACACACACACACACACACACACACACACACACACACACAAAAGAAAGGGGCTGCTGCCACTCTGGTGGCTGAGTCAGGGGAATTTGGAACCATTTTTAGAACCAAAAAGTGACCCTGTATGCTCGGAAGGCAAAACTGGGCCAGTTGTTTTTGGGGATCACAGACTAGGGTGTCACTTTGTTCTGTTTGAAGGCATGGCTCAGATTGGGAGCTCAGATTGGCTTGCAGGGGTCTCAAACTCAATTTATCTGGGGGTAGCAGGAGGCAAAGTCGGGGTGATCCTTGAGTGCAAAGTCAATAGTAAGCCTTGAACATTGGGGGGTGTGACCCAAACAACTAAAACAAAACAAAGCAAAAAAAAAAAAAAAAGATTCCTCTAGGGCAGGGCCACAAAATGTTGTACAGAGGACTGCAAATGGCCCGCGGGCCATGAGTTTGAGACCCCTCTAAATCAAATGGTTGAGTTGGGAGCTGATAGCTTCTTTTGAGTTTTTGCTTTTTTGCATCAGAGTTACCAGGTAGAAAATGAGATCGTAAAACTGGATTTTGGATAAATCTACCAAGTATGAATAGCAGCTTGAAAAACTTGAATTCTTTGGAGATTTTTAATTTTGGGGGCCATACCCAGTAGGGTTCAGGGAAAACTCCTGGTTCTGCACTCAGGAATTAGTCCTGGTGGTAGTGGGGAGTGGGGAGCATATAGGATGCAGGGAATCAAACCTCCGTTGTGCACATGCAAGGCAAAAATATTACTCCTCCTCCTCCTCTTCTTCCTCCTCCTCTTCCTCCTCCTCCTCCTCCTCCTCCTCCTCCTCTTCTTCTTCTTCTTCTTCTTCTTCTTCTTCTTCTTCTTCTTCTTCTTCTCCTCCTCCTCCTCCTCCTCTTCTTCTTCTTCTTCTTCTTCTTCTTCTTCTTCTTCTTCTTCTTCTTCTCCTCCTCCTCCTCCTCTCCCACCTCCTTTGCCTCCTCTTTCTTCTCGTTCTTCTTCTTCTTCTTCTTCTTCTTCTTCTTCTTCTTCTTCTTCTTCTTCTTCTTCTTCTTCTTCTTCTTCTTCTTCTCCTCCTCCTCCTCCTCTTTCTTTTCTTCTTCTTCTTCTTCTTCTTCTTCTTCTTCTTCTTCTTCTTCTTCTTCTTCTTCTTCTTCTTCTTCTTCTTCTTCTTCTTCTTCTTCTTCTTCTTCTTCTTCTTCTTCTTCTTCTTCCCTTCTTCTTTTCCTTCTTCTCCTCCTCCTCTTCTTCCTCTTCCTCCTCCTCCTCCTCTTCTTAAGCCACACTTGGTGACACTCAAGGGTTATTCCTGGCTATGTGCTCAGAAATTACTCCTGGCTTGGGGGACCATATGGGATGCCTGGGGATTGAACTACGGTCCATCCTAGGTCAGCCGCATGCAAGGCAAACACCCTACCACTGCACCACTGTTATTATTTTTTAAAAAACAGCAGAATACCAGTTCTATTTTTTTTTCTTTTCCTCCAAAGAAGGGGATCTTTTTAAAACACTTTATTAAAGAACAGTGATTTACAAAGTTATTTTTAGTTCAGTTTTAGACTTAAAATATTCTAGCATTGGGGCTGGAGAGATAGCACAGCGGTAGGGCATTTGCCTTGCATACGGGAGTGTCCCGGTTCGATTCCTGGATTCCCATATGGTCCCTCAGCTTGCCAGGGAAGATTTATAAGTGCAGAGCCAGAAGTACCCCCTGAGCACCACAGGGTGTGCCCCCCCCAAACCAACCAATAAATAAATGTTAAAAAAAATAATATTCTAACATCAATGCCACCACTGGTGTCAGCTTTCCTCCATTGGTGGCAAAGGAGGAACTTTTGGGGAGGCAATAAATTGTTTTGGAGTTTGTTTCTTTTCTTTTCTTTTCTTTTCTTTTCTTTTCTTTTCTTTTCTTTTCTTTTCTTTTCTTTTCTTTTCTTTTCTTTTCTTTTCTTTTCTTTTCTTTTCTTTTCTTTTTCCTTCCCTTCCCTTCCCTTCCCTTTCCTTTCCTTTCTCTTTCTCCTCCTCCTCCTTCTTTCTTTCTTTCTTTCTTTCTTTCTTTCTTTCTTTCTTTCTTTCTTTCTTTCTTTCTTTCTTTCTTTCTTTCTTTCTTTCTTTCTTTCTTTCTTTCTTTCTTTCTTTCTTTCTTTCTTTCTTTCTCTTTCTCTCTCTCTTTCTTTCTTTCTTTCTTTCTTTCTTTCTTTCTTTCTTTCTTTCTTTCTTTCTTTCTTTCTTTCTTTCTTTCTTTCTTTCTTTCTTTCTTTCTCTCTCTCTCTCTCTCTCCCTTCCTTCCTTCCTTCCTTCCTTCCTTCCTTCCTTCCTTCCTTCCTTCCTTCCTTCCTTCCTTCCTTCCTTCCTTCCTTCCTTCCTTCCTTCCTCCCTCCCTCCCTCCCTCCCTCCCTCCCTCCCTCCCTCTTTCTTTCTTTCTTTCTTTCTTTCTTTCTTTCTTTCTTTCTTTCTTTCTTTCTTTCTTTCTTTCTTTCTTTCTTTCTTTCTTTCTCTCTTTCTCTCTCTCTCTTTCTCTCTCCCTCCCTCCCTCCCTCCCTCCCTCCCTCCCTCCCTCCCTTCCTTCCTTCCTTCCTTCCTTCCTTCCTTCCTTCCTTCCTTCCTTCCTTCCTTCCTTCCTTCTTTCCTTCCTTCCTTCCTTCCTTCCTTTTCTTTCTTACCACACCTGGCAATGCTCAGAGATACCTCTTGATTCTTCACTCAGGAATTACTCCTGATGTTCTTGGGGGACCATTTAGGATGCGGGGGATCGAACCCAGGTCAGTCATATGCAAGGCAGGCACCCTATCCACTGTCCTCAGGTCCTAATATTGTTTCTTTTTCTTAAATCAAGGGCCCAGTCAAGTGTCTGACATCGAAGTGAGCACCAACACCATACAGGCCACCATAGTGTGGCAGAACAGGGACACTGCCGCCCACACATATAGGTACTTGGTTGATCTTGAGGCGGAGGACAGTGTTGGTAACATCACGCAGATTGTGACAGACTATGGCATCACCCAGGCTACCTTCAGCGAATTAAAGCCTGGTTCGGGCTACACTGTCAAGATTACCACCCAAGTGGGTATAGATACCCAGTCTCTGGAGCCAGGCTCCCTGTCATTCTGCACAGGTCAGTATCTAGGTGTCTCTACCTTTCCCTATGGAGTGAGTGTCTGGTACACAGGTGTTCTTCACACTGGCCATGACTTGAGTTCATAGGGAGTCGTGCTTGGCTATGTCTTGCCTAGTCTTATGAGGTACCGCACAAGGCTGTCTCAGGTCTCCCCTATGGAAAGCATGTTGCTCACACAGAAATACACATCACTAATGTGGGGCCCTCTAAGCTCATTTTACATCCACTTGGCACTACTATGCCCCCCACACCCCCACCAGTTCGTCAGTGTAGTTTCAGACTGCCTTGGACTGGGGTTGTGTGTGTGGATTCTCACTGGATCTGACTCCCTGGTGTAGGAGATGGAACTTTGATGTAGTCTGACTTTTTCTGATGAGTGACTAAAGAAGACCCTGTAATGTTGAGTCCCTGCTGCTAACTCAGGCTCCACTCACCCAATCTAGGCCTTGATCTTTGCTTCTTTTAGGTTGGAGTTGAGGAGGATGGAGGCACACCCAGTGGTTCTCTGGGCTTACTCCTGGCAAGGCTTCAGGGTACCATATGGAGATTGAATCTTGTTTGGTTATGTGCAAGGCAAGAGCCCTTTCCCCTGTGCTATTACTCTGGCCCCAAACCCTGCTCTTTGGTATGTGGAGGACTCCCAAGGCTGATGCTTAGTGCTAGTGAATACAGCCTGCAGCATGGGAAACAATGCATGTGAGCCTTTGAGACTAGGTCTGGATGGGAACAGAGCAAAGGAAGAAGTTATGCCCTGGCCAGGTGACCATATCCAGTTCACTTTTCTGGAGGGGGTGGGGAGACTGGCACTAGGTAACTTGATAACAGCTTTTTTTTTTTCTTTTTTTCTTTTTTAATTTTTGGGTCACACCCAGCAGCACTCAGGGGTTACTCCTAGCTCTATGCTCAGAAATCGCTCCTGGCACGCTCAGGGACCATATGGGATGCCGGGATTCGAATCACTGTCCTTCTGCATGAAAGGCAAACACCTTACCTCCATGCTATCTCTCTGGCCCCAATAACAGCTTTTACTTGTTTCACAATTTTGTGACATTCAAGAAACATAATAATGTTCTTTTTAATGTATTGACACAGTACCCTACTTTTGTTTTGAAGTTTTAGCTCAAAGTTGTGCCCCCCCCCCCAAATATGTAGATATCACCCCTGAATATGTAGATAACTAGCATCCCTTCAGCTTGCCTTTGAACATTGAGTCTTTTTTTTTTTTTTGATAGGGAGGGCACACCTAGAGATGCTCTTAGGAATCATTCCTGGCAGTGCTCTGGCCATCATATGGGTTGCCAGGAATTGAACCTGGTCAGCTGTGTACAAAGCAAACACCCTACTTGCTATTTTATCTTTCTGGTCTATGAGCATTTGCTTTCTTTTTTTTTTTTTTTTATTTCTTTGGTATTTGGGCCATACCTGGTGATGCTCAGGGGTTACTCCTGGCTATGTGCTCAGAAATTGCTCCTGGCTTGGGGGACTTTCATATGGGATGCTGGGGGATCAAACTGCAGTCTATCCTAAGCTAGCACTGGCAAGGCAGACACATTACTGCTTACGCCACTGTTCCAGTCCCCACTTTTTAATTTTTTGGGGGGCCACACACAGCAGTGCTCAGGGGTTACTCTTCTCTCTATACTCAAGATTCACTCAAGGATAGCTCAGGGGACCATATGGGATGTTGGGGGTTGAATCTGGTTCATCCATGTACAAGGCAAGTGTCCTCCCTCCTGTACTGTAGCTCCAGTCCTCTGAGCAATTTTTATGTGTTGGGAATGCCATGACTGCAGTGGGGTCCGGTCTTGACTTGCGTTTTACCAGCATGTCCTCTTCGGCATTGGACTTGCCCTCTTGAAGCCTGAGCTGATGACTCTGCAGAACTGAGAAGTGTGACTCCTACACCTTCCAGGGTTTTTTCAGGAGGTCCTTCCACCCCACCAATGAAATGATGCAATGAAATGATGAAATAGTTTCTGCCCCCCACCTGAAACAGATGCCTCTCAGAGTCCCATTCTCATCCAATATGATGATGATTGACATTCGTGGTTTCATTGAACCCTCCAATTGTACTGGGGCTATGTGGCTGATTCATGGTCAACCTCTGCCTATCCTCCATGCCCACATCAGTGTTTGCTGATCTTGCCATGCACACCCCTGTTTTGCAGATCCTGCACCTGTCATCCATTTCCTCTGTAAGGCCATCCACCAAGAGCCTGCATTGGAACTCAAGTGGGTCTGCCCCTATGGCACCAGTGAGAAATTCAAGCTGGACATCAGCAGTGGTGACTGGAGCAGAGTCACAATCCTGGATGGCTGCTCTTTGTGGAACATTACCGAGTCCAGGGAGAAGATCATGGATTTGAATTTTTCTACCTCGTACAACATTAGCATCATAACCCAGTCCTGTAATAAGTCTGCTCCATCCGCCCAGTACACCTGCCTCACTGGCATCACAGGTGTGCTGCATGGGGTGGGGAAGTGAGTTTTGTGGTCCACCTGGGAGAGGCATGTTCATGGGCCAAACTTTGTGCTCTAGAATGCTCTTTGAGTCACTTGTTTCCATCAGCCCAGACCATTAAGTCACCTCTATAGAAAGCTACTTTCACAGAGCAGCGGAAGAGAGACTCTGTTTTTACATTCCAGAAGCATCCATGGCCATCTGTTCTTTGATCTCTAGTGACTTCCTGTTCTGTAAACAATAACAAATAGGTGTTTTGAGAAACAGTCCCACGTGGATAGCAAAGCACCAAGTCCGGCTGTCCATTGTCCCTAGGGTGCTAGCTAGCGTGTGTCCAGTAGTATCTCGTCTGTATCCATCCCCTCTCTGATTGGGCAGCTTTGAGGCTGGTTCTGGTCATGGTGTCATTTTATTTGCAGAATTTTCAGTATGAAAACAGTGACATCCTTTCCCCCTTCTTGAAGTGTCCATTTAGTTTCTGTGTGAAGTAGGCTTGGCAGGAATCTGCTAGAGCTTGTATTCATGAGAGGGTGGGTGGGGGGAGAGAGAGAGAGAGAGAGAGAGAGACAGAGAGACAGAGAGAGACAGATCAAGGTCCTCCTCATTCTTTTTTCTTGGCTGCTGATGTTTTTGTACTTGGGAAAATGACATCCATGTTTCTGCCTACTTGCTGCCTCATATTTACCAGTTGTGTCTCAGGTAGCCTGGATGGTGGGGTAGGTGAATAGGTGGGGAGAGCAGGGAAAAAAGTGTAACCCCTGAAACTTCACCTCCAAGGTGAAGAGGAGGTTGCCTCTGGCCATGCACTGGGCATTGTGCACAGAGTGCAGGGAACCAGACTTCCTGGGGGAAATCCACCACCTCTGTTCCTTACCAGCCCTGTCCCTGCACTCTTCTCTGGGTTTGCTTGGCGAGAGGCAGGACTAGCTGAGGGGTACAGAAGTCTTCTCCTTATGGGCTTTGTTCCGTCTTCGGTTTCACATGTTGGGTGATCATGTTTTGTTCTGTTTCAGACCCGCCTCCTCCAAAAATATCCCCCAATATTACATCTGTCAGCCACAATTCACTCAAGGTCAAGTTCAGCGGTTTTGAAGCCAGCCACGGACCCATCCAAGCTTATGCTCTTGTTCTCACCACTGGCAGAGGTAAGGAGGGCAGTTTTGGGCCAGTGGGGCTAGGCTGCAACACCAGGGTGGGCAGATGACACAGCACATATATTTGTGTGTGTGTGTGTGTGTGTGTGTGTGTGTGTGTGTGTGTGTGTGTGTGTGTGTGTGTGTGTGCTATTTCCCTGATGACCCTTAGGGACTGATTCATTCTGGACAAAGTCAGGTAGCAAATCTTTACAGCTTTGAAAGACTTAGAATCTCCATTGCAGTGTTTTAACCCCTTTACAGAAGACAGACGCTAGAAAAATGTAAAGAATCAGTGAGAGGGTTCTAAAACAGATACTCTTGTTAAAATTAAAAAAAACTTTTTTGGTTCTTGGGGCCGGAGAGATAGCACAGCAGTAGGACATTTGCCTTGCATGTAAGGCAAACACCCTACCTGGTGACAGACCTGGATTCGATCTCTGGCATCCCTTATGGTCCCCCAAGCCTGGCAAAAACCAATTTCTGAACGCAGAGCTAGGAGTAACTCCTGAGCGCTGCCAGACATGGCCCAAAAACCAAAAGAAAAACCAACCAACCAACAATATAAAAACCCTGGTTCTTTGCTTATTTATTTATTTACTTATTTGGTTTTTGGGCCACAACTGGTGGCACTCAGGGGTTACTCCTAGCAGGATGTCTGGAAATTGAACATAGGTCGGCTGCATGCTAAGCAAATGTCCTACCCACTGCACTATTGCTCTGGCCCCAAGTATTGGTTCTTTGCTTCCTTATATCTCCATTTGCCTAGCTGTCAGACGGGGATACTAGACTGACATGATAAGGTTCCTGCAGAGATTAAGCGAGTTAACACCAGTGTAAAGCTCTCATCATTGGTATCAGCAGAGCAGATGCAGAGAATTAGCAGAGGCCAAGGTCCTTGCAGCCACTGAAATGCTGGTTTCACACCACCTGCCTCTTTTCTGAGTTTTTCCTTTCCCTGTGCTTCCCATAGCAGAGAATGCATCTGCGGGTGACTTGAAATACACATACGAAGATTTCAAAAAGGGGGACTCGGACACCTACGTGACATACCTCATCACAGTAGAAGAAAAGCGACACTCCCTGGGCTTGTCGGAAGAATCAAAATACGAAGTGGATGTGGGGAATGAGTCGATGACCCGTGGCTATTACAATGGGAAACTGGATCCTCTGGGCTCCTACCGGTAATACCTTTTGTTCTTATTTGTGCAGAGGGGCTGTGATCCCTGGTGGTGCCAGGCCTGGCCTGTGGTGTCCCAGCATCTTTCAACTGCCTTTGTCATCTTGTCTGTCCCTCTGCAGGGCTTGTGTTGCCGGCTTCACCAACATCACCTTCAGGTCGCACGACAGACTCATTGATGGGGCCGAGAGTTACGTGTCTTTCAGCCCCTGCTCCGAAGCTGTGTTTCTGCCACAGGATCCAGGTGGAGATAAAGCAGCTGACACTTAGTAGTTAGGCAGGGTTTAGGGGTTCAGTGAGTTTTGGCTGTCAGCTGTCTTAGATGGCCGGGGGCTGGGGTGAGGGTCTACCACATGCTGTCTGTGGCCCCCAGGAGAGTTGGATTAGAGTACCTGGTTTTGCTCAGATTTGAAGTCACTGGGCCATTTCTCAGCTGCCATTTTTGCAGTTCCCCCAAGTCCTTGAACCCCAGTGCTTTCTCTTTTGAATGTCACTGGCAATCTTCCAGGATTGTTCAGTCCATTTTCTCTATGCTTTGGGAGGACACATACAGACACATACATAGCAATTAGGACACAGAACCTTTGTTTGTGAAATTCAGAGTCCTCTCTCTAATTGGGGCTGGATTATTGCAGCTTTATGACAGGCCTGACATTTGTTTTCCATCATGGATGGAAAAGTGAGTCAGGAGCTTCAGGAGCCCACTGAGACATGTTCCCGTGTCCCTAGGCAGAGACCAATGGAACAATGGGTTTATTACTTTGTCTGCTTTTATATTTATCTGATATTGCTGGTTTCAGAAGAGAAGCCCCAGAAGTAGAATTGAGGGAATCCATAGGTTTGGGGTACAGATGAGGTCCCATAACACCTGAGCCTGGTACTGTGGCCCTTTCTGCTCAGATGTGGGTACTGGTTGTAAAAGTCAGAGAATGCAGGAACCTAACTATAGAGTTATTGATTTGTGCTTCTCCAAGTGTGGTGGCTTTGCCCAATGGGACAGAGATGCCCCCTACTCCCACCATGACCTTAGCTTGAGTCTCTGGTCTGCTGGGCTAGTTTCATTTGAAGGATGGAATCAAGGGCCAGAATGACTTGGTCTCACTTTGTCCTGTTTTTTTAAATTGGTAACTGAATTTGGGATCCAATTGACAGGGCAAAGACTTTCTTCAAGTCCATTGAATTAGGGACAAAGAAATGTCTCCCAAATGTCTAAATGAGATTTAGGTAGAAAGCAGTTGAACGTGTGTGTGTGTGTGTGTGTGTGTGTGTGTGTGTGTGTGTGTGTGTGTGTGTGCAGGCTCAGTTTCAGTGAATGTGTATATATGTATGTAAAGATTCAATTATAGTTAATGTGTGTATGTATGTATGTATGTATGTATGTATGTGTGCTCCTTGCTCCTTTTCTCTTTTTTGACCATGTCTAGTGGTGCTCAGGGATGACTCCTATTTCTCTGCTCAACAATCCTGGCAGGCTCAGGGGCCCATATGAGAATTAGAGCTTGAACTCAGGTCTTGCCAAATGCAAGGCAAATGCCCTACCCACTCTTCTATCACTTTGGCCCTGCTCCTTGATCCTAAATAACTCCTAATCTGCCTTTCTCATTTGCACTTTTCCCAGGTGTCATCTGTGGAGCCGTGTTTGGTTGTATCTTTGGTGCTCTGGTCATCGTGGCTGTGGGAAGTTTCATCTTCTGGAGGAAGAAAAGGTAACTCTTGGCTATGTTCACACACCCCCTGCGTTGTTTTTTTTTAGGGGCATGGCCGACCCCCACCCCATATTCCCATTGGAATCTCTGTCTGGGAGTTAGACTCTCTCAGAGGCCTGAGGATGTGGTGCTGCTCAAGTCCTGCAGTGCAGACCAACCTGGGGTTGCTCAGAGATCTCCAAGGTTGCATCTGGTGATGTTCATGTGATTGGGGATCAGTGGATTGGGGTCTCCCTCAAGCAGAGGACATGCTCAGTCCTTTGAACTATCCATCTCCCCAAAAGCATTTTTTGTTTTGCCTTTCACTTTTTATCTGCATGAATCCCACACCTGTAAGACACGAGGTCTACCACTGAGCCCTTATCTAGCCCCACCAGGCATCTTACAGTGCCCATGTCTCTAAGGCAGTGCTTCTCAAATAGTGGGGCATGCCCCCCCCGGGGGGGGGGCATGAGGCTCCATAAAGGGGGGTGCGTTTGACCTCGGCAAACACTGTCATAACAAGTTAAGCCCCGTGTTTATGTCTCTATGTCTCTGGAGCTGAGTTGCTGTGTCCTGCTTCAAACCCCGCTTCGAAAAGCTGTGCGTTGCAAAACATGCTCATTGTAGTCATTAATCCAGACATCACTTCTGATTAAAAAATCAGCTCAAGGGCCCGGAGAGATAGCACAGCAGTGTTTGCCTTGCAAGCAGCGGATCCAGGACCTAAGGTGGTTGGTTCGAATCCTGGTGTCCCATATAGTCCCCTGTGCCTGCCAGGAGCTATTTCTGAGCAGACAGCCAGGAGTAACCCCTGAGCACCGCCGGGTGTGGCCCAAAAAAACAAAAAAAAAAAAACCAAAAAAAAAATCAGCTCAAATTATTTTATATATTTTTGTTTTGCAAGTTAAAGTTTTTTTTAATAAAGATACTATTTACAGTCGCATGGGGGGCAGCACGAAAAAAATGTTTTCTTCTTCTTAGGGGGTCGTGACAGAAAGTAATTGAGAAGCGCTGCTCTAAGGTGACTAGAGAGCGAAATAGGCAGTTCCTTTTTGAGTGCTCCTGTAGTTTTGCCTTTCTATGAACCTCCCATTTATGAGGCCCGAAAGTACAGACAAGGATGCAAATACTGAATGTGAGAAATGGAAGATAGACTTGAACCAACTTTCTCACTTCTTATATTCATGCTTCATGGCCTTCTCTTGGGCTGGGTGCTAGTGTAGACAGCTCCTGATTTCTTGGCTGTGCTTAAATCAGGTACTTTTTGGCACTGACCATATCCCTGCACTTGCCATTAGATTCTGATTTTTTTTTTTTCTTTTGTGAGGGAAGGGGTAGTGGCTAACCACAATAGCTTTATTGTAGCTTGTTTTTTTTTTTTTTTTTTTTTTTTTTTTGGTTTTTGGGCCACACCCTGTGACGCTCAGGGGTTACTCCTGGCTATGCGCTCAGAAGTTGCTCCTGGCTTCTTGGGGGACCATATGGGACGCCGGGGGATCGAACCGCGGTCCGTCCTAGGCTAGCGCAGGCAAGGCAGGCACCTTACCTCCAGCGCCACCGCCCGGCCCCTATTGTAGCTTGTTAAAGTCAGATGAACTGATGGCAAAAACTGAATTACAGAAAAGACAAGTCAGAGAAAGTGGAAGAATATACTTGTGGTAGCCACACAAAACTGCTTCTAAAATTTGTGGGATTGGATGGTACATGCAGATACACCAGGGCAGGCTGCTGTTTTTTAGTTGCTGTCAGCCACCTGGTAAATAGCTTTATTTCTTCTTCCAATTTAGCGGCTGCAAGAGCCTTCAATTATGTGCCCATTAGTCAAAGACTTAAGATTATTTTTTCTTTCTGTCTTTTCTCTCCAGTCACTTATTTGAATCTTTGGGTATATTGATGATTAGTGTTTTAGGCTGATTTCCAAGCAGGGCAGTTGCTGGGGAATTGTACTACACACATTTTCAAATCTGGTACTTGTATCACATTGTCCTTTAAGAAAGTTTTTGGGTTTTAAATCCAATATGGTGTTACACTTACCAAGTAGGAGAGCTCCAGTTTCTCTTACTCACCCCCACTCCCTCAACTGGCCAACATTGAAAGTGTGGTCTGGTTTATGCTCTACGTATATCAAAAGAATTTAAAAAGGAAAAGACATGAAATAACTACTCTGGCTTTTACAGAGAGGTAATAATGATGGTGTATATTCTCCCAAGGAAATTCCTAGAAGCTGCTTGAATAAGATTCCTTCCTTCCTTCCTTCCTTCCTTCCTTCCTTCCTTCCTTCCTTCCTTCCTTCCTTCCTTCCTTCCTTCCTTCCTTCCTTCCTTCCTTCCTTCCTTCCTTCCTTCCTTCCTTCCTTCCTTCCTTCCTTCCTTCCTTCCTTCCTTCCCTCTCTCAGTATGGTTTAATTTTAAACTTGTTTTTGGTTTATGATTCCACTTGGCTCAGGGATACTCCTGGAAGTCCTTGAGGGACCACATGTTGTGCTGGAGATTGAACCAAGATAAGCCATGAGCAAGGCAAGCTCCTTCATCCCATGTGTTGTCTCTGAGCCTCTCTGTTTTTTCTGATGCGCCAGTAATGAGTATTGGCTGTTGAGACCAAAAATTTATTCCTACTACATGGGATCACCTGTGCCCACACATAGAGAAGAATGACAGATGGTGGCAAAGCTAACCCTTTTGTCTAATGGCTCTCCTTTTTCCCTTCCCAAACAGGAAAGATGCAAAGAATAATGAAGTGTCTTTTTCTCAAATCAAGTAAGTTGCCTGAATCAGGGACATTGTTTTAAGATGCAAAAGTGCCCCATATATTCAGAGACTCTCAAAAGGGTATTTGACTGCAGAGTCTGCCATCACATTTCCTGTGACAGACAAACTTTATCATTTAACATGGGCCATCAAAATCTGTGGGGAGGAGGTGTGGAAGGAGAATCTTCTCAGCGTCTTCTCAGACCATCACCTTCATACCTGGGTCTGCTAGGCGTATTTTCTGATTCTGATTTCAGCTTCTTATAAATAATATTTAGGGTACCTCCTAAGCACCCCCTATGTCCCCACCTCCAATATTATGGATTTTGTTTTTCAGGATGTTTATTACCGTAGTTTTCGGCATATAAGACGATTGGGCATATAAGATGATCCCCTCATTTTAGACTTCCTCTCTGACTCTGGCCAATCTGAGCAGGCTTTTTACAGTGTAGATTTGGGTCCAGAACATTGTCTAATTTGCATGCATAAAAAGCCTGCTTGGATTGGCTGAGTCAGAGAGGCGGTCCGAGCAGTGATTGGTGCAGGATCGAGTTGGAAAATTGGTTTTGTGGCAATATCCAGACTATTTTTGTTTAGTGGCATATTGAAACGTTTTTCGGGATATACTAGGTGTATAAGACGAACCCACGATTTTTGGTTGACTTTTTTTCGTTTCAAAAGTCATCTTATACGCCGGAAAATACGGTATTTGGATTGAGTCAGCTTTTTCTAATTTTTTAATATTTCTTTCTCTTTCTTTTCTCCCCGATTACCTTTTCTATGATGAAGACCCAAAAAGTGAGTAACCATTTTACTTTTTTTTTTTTTTTTTATAATTTGTGGGATTATTGAGGAACTGTGTTGAATATAATTAGAAGGTTAAAAAATCCTTTTGCATTGCTTTTAGATCCAAGTTGATCAGAGTGGAGAACTTTGAGGCCTACTTTAAGAAGCAGCAAGCAGACTCCAACTGTGGCTTTGCAGAGGAATATGAAGTATGTGCTTGCACGTCCTGTCTTACTCTAGTTCTTTCTCAGAAGTTGGGCAGCCACCTGTGGATTTGC
This sequence comes from Suncus etruscus, assembly GCF_024139225.1. Classification (NCBI taxonomy): domain Eukaryota; kingdom Metazoa; phylum Chordata; class Mammalia; order Eulipotyphla; family Soricidae; genus Suncus; species Suncus etruscus. The sequence goes on from NC_064856.1 coordinate 97,768,677, forward strand.
TTTTTCATTGTTGTTGTTTGTTGTGGTTGCGGGGGACCCACACTGGCAGTGCTGAGGACTTATTTTTCATTCTTTACTCAGAGACAAAAACTGGCATAGTTTGGGGGACCATATGTGGGGCCAAAGATTAAACCCAACTTCTAGACTTAATTTTTCTTCATTGCATTACAGGGAAGGGGGCTACCCACCCACTGATGCTCAGGACTTATTCCTGGCTTTGGGCTCAGGAGTCACTTTTGGTGATGCTTAGGGTACCATATAAAGTCCAAGGATTGAACTGGGGTCTACCATATATAAGACAAGTGCTTCATGCCCTGGTCTATCTCTCTGGCCCCTTGTCTGTGGTTTTCAATCTCTGACCTGCAGACTGACATGGGTTGGCAGGTGCCAAACGGTGGGGTGTTTACAATTGTATAGCCCAGAAGTCCCATCTCAGATGTCCCTACCTCCATTTATAAGGTACTTGACTTTCTTTTTTTTTGGTTTTCGGATCACACCCAGCAGTGCTCAGGGGCTACTCCTGGCTCTGTGCTCAGAAATCACTCCTGGCAGGCTCAGGGGACCGTATGGAATGCCAGGGATCGAGCCTCGGTCCATCCAGGATCAGCAACATGCAAGGCAAACACTCTACCTCTGTGCTATCGTTCTGGCCCCGGTACTTGATTTTCTGAGGCACAACTGTGAATGAGTTTAAAAAAAAAAACCCCATTTTCATTATTTGTATATAGAAAAGCCAGAAATTTTTGCATATTAATTTTTGTAGCCCATCACTTTAATATACAAATATATTGTTTCTAGATGCTTTAGGATTTTCTAAATCTAATATGCCATTTACAAATAATGAGAACTTGATCTCTTCTTTTCATATCTGGATGCCCTTGATATCTTTTTCTTGCCTAATTGCTATGGCAAGTACTTCTAGGGTTATATTGAATAGAAGCAGTGAAGTGGCAGACGTTACCTACCTCCACAGCCCTGTTTTTCTCTGATGCTGTTAGGCTTAGCGCTATGTCTGCATGCCGGGTGCACACCTGTGTTGTCTTGCCTGTCCCAGATGTGCTGTTGACTTAAATCTGACTTGAAGCTTGAGTTATTTCTGCCCACACTTCTCTGCCAGGCTGTCACTTTTTTGAAGAGGAGGATTGTCTTTTTCCTTACCTTTTTACCCCTATGTGAATTGCCTTGGGTTGTCAGTAATGAAGTTCTACCAAATGATTCTCTCTCACTGTGCGTTTTCCCCACCTAGTTTCTGGTGGAGCCCTGCTCCCTCTGAAGCTCTAAGGGAGGCCCAAGCCTTGCTTCTCCATTTTGAGAACCCCCAGGCATTTCCACTGTTGGCAGTGGGACTCCTCTGGGCCCTTTGCCCCTGTGTATTTGCTTCCTCTTCTCAGGATCCCAGAAAATTGCCCTGCTTCCTAATAAACCTGGTTTTTTCTTTCCTGTCTCTGCAAAGGCTGTAGCTCTAAATCAGATTGGAACTAGTGGATATTAAAACTGACTTAACCCTCAGGATCCCTATTTCTTGCTTGATCATTCACTCACTTGACTCAGTATAAATAAGACTTGAGGGGCTGGAACAGTGGCGCCAGGGTTAGGTCATTTGCCTTGCAAATTAACCTAGAATGGATTGTGGTTTGATCCCTTGGCATCCCATATGGTCCCCCAAGTCAGGACTGATTTCTGAGTATATAGCCGGGAGTAATTCTTGAGCATCATGGGGTGTGACCCCCAAAACAAAAACAAACAAACAAAAAAATAAAAAAGACTTTACCCTGGCATAAATGTCCTACTGCTTTGTTTTCAGGACCTGAAGCTTATTGGAATCAGTCAACCAAAATATGCAGCAGAATTGGCAGAGAATAGAGGAAAGAACCGCTACAATAATGTTTTGCCCTGTAAGTAATTTAAAAAGTTTCTACCTTTATCTTTCTTTTTTTAAATTTTGGGATCACACACAATAGTGCTCTGGAGTTACTCCTGCCTCTGTGCTCAAGGATCATTCCTGGTAATCTCAGGGGACTATGTGCTATAAGCTATGGTGCCTTAGAATGAATCTGGATCGAGCATGTGCATGGCATGCTCTTTTCCACAGTCCTGATTCCATGTTCTCTGTTTTTGCCTCTGCCCCTGGCTGTTTTAACTCTGAGCAATAGATGGGAATGAAGAAACCAGGGCATCTCCTCTGCAAGTTCCCTGTTTGGACCAAATTCCCTTTAGGAATTTGGTAGTGGTTTATTTTGCAAGTGAGAAAGTGAGCCCAGGTGGCCTGAGGTGACTTGCCAGTGTCACACAGTCCAGGCTGGACTAGGTGTGGGCAGAGTTGTCAGTCCTGTGCAGAGAAGCTGTGTGCCCTGAATCTCTCTCTTGCAGCATCACATCAGTTTAGTTCTGAAATGAGGGCAGCAGGAGGTAGACAGGCAGAGAGAAGTGCTTCCTTGTGGCCAGACCCATCTTGGGCTGTGTACATTCCATAGTTAAACATACTTGGTTTCATAGCAACACTCCACCTGTCAAAGCAGGGATGCTGGGCAAGGTCATACTTCTTGGGTGTGGCACTCCTGGCAGTGATCAGGGCTACAACTAGTGCCAGGGCAATAACAGTGGCATGCAATAGCAGGCATGGAATCTGGAGCCAGCTTGAGGAGCCTGCACCCCAACACTTTGACCTGTTTCCCCAGCCATGGCTTTTTTTTTTGGATACAAATCAGGGTTCGAAAAGATTTGTCAGTGCATGTAACTGTGCTGTGGTTCAGAGGTCGTGTGTGAGCTGTGCACATTATTTTACTTCAGGAGACATGGTATCTCTATCTATCTATCTATCTGTCTGTCTGTCTGTCTGTCTGTCTCTCTGTCTGTCTGTCTGTCTATCATCTATTTATCTCTCTATCTATCCATCTCTATCTATCTATCTATCTATCTATCTATCTATCTATCTATCTATCTATCTATCTATCTATCTATCTATCTATCTCTATTTATCCATCCATCCATCCATCCATCCATCCATCCATCCATCCAGATTTTTGGGCCACACTCAGTGCTACTCCAGGTGGTCTTGGAGAACCATATGGGATGCTGGGTATTGAATCCAGGTCTGCTGTGTGAAAGGCAAGTGCCTTACCCGGTCTTTATAATTTGTTGCGGTGTTTTCTTTTCTGGCCTAATATGTGGACTTGTGTGTAGATCCAGAATCTTCTAGTTAGTGTCCTTTGGTCTCTTCATTTCCCTGCCATTCATTGATAGCCAACTCTGATCCTTGATCTGAGAGAAAAGCTTTTCAAATGGACTTACCAGGCCCTGCCTCGGCACTGCTAATTGGACTAACTGGTTAAGCTCAGTCTGTGCTTGTGAATGTCTGTGGAGATTTTCGGATTCATTTTGGACATTGTTGTCTCTGATGAGAAGTTTTGAGGTAAAAATTGATATTGGCAACTGGGTTTAGAATGATTATATTATTTCATTTGGGGAGGTTAAGGTAATGAGTAAAGGAAAAAACTTAGGGCTGCTTATGGATTGTGAAATCATTTCATGTGCTATATTTCCAAACCCCAGGTGAATAGGTCTGAAGCAAGGTAGCCTTGAAAAATTAATAAGACAGTTAGGACAGAAGCATGAAATTGGTGGTTTCTCGTCTCATGGTCCCTTTTTGCATATCAAGCCAAACCAAAATCTTTTTATTTATCAACCAAGAGGGGGGAGGGTTGAGTAAGTGACAGAAGTACCGTATTTTCCAGTGTATAAGACGACTGGGCGTATAAGACGACCCCCTAATTTTACAGTTAAAACATAGGTTTAGGTCTGTATTCACTGTATAAGACAGAATGTTTCTGTGCTGCAACTGTATGTACCACAGCAAGCCAATCACAACAAGCAAAAGTTCAGAGGTTATATTGTAATAGACTTCCTCTCTGACTCTGCCCAATCTGAGCAGGCTTTTTACAGTGTAGATTCGGGTCCAGACCATTGTCTAATTTGCATGCATAAAAAGCCTGCTTGGATTGGCTGAGTTAGAGAGGCGGTCTGAGCAGCCTTGCAGTGATTGGTGCAGGATCGAGTTGGAAAATTGGTTTTGTGGCAATATTCAGACAATTTTCGTTTAGCTTCATATTGAAACATTTTTCGGGATATACTTGGCGTATAAGACAACTCCCCCTCCCCAAGGGCCGGGAAGGTGGCACTAGAGGTAAGGTGTCTGCCTTGCAAGCGCTAGCGTAGGACGGACCACGGTTTAATCCCCCTGCGTCCTATATGGTCCCCCCAAGCCAGGGGCAATTTCTGAGCGCATAGCCAGGAGTAACCCCTGAGCGTCAAACGGGTGTGGCCCAAAACCCAAAACCCCCCCCCAAAAAAAAAGAGACGACCCCCGATTTTGGTTGACTTATTTTCGTTTCAAAAGTCGTCTTATACGCCGGAAAATACGGTACCTATAAACCAATCAACTTTTAGGTGTCAAAGGGATAGGTGAAAAGGAAAGACGAATCTGGGGAATGGCTTTCTTTTGGTTAAAAGCAGGATGTTCCAACAATGGATCAGGAGGGCCTTTGAGAGACTTGGTAATTCTTTCATTTCTTAAGTTGAACAGGTTTGTGCCTCTGTGTGTGTGTGTGTGTGTGTGTGTGTGTGTGTGTGTGTGTATGTATATGTGTGTGTGTTTTGTGATGATAATATTAGAAAAGATGAGGATTTTGTGTTTTAGATTCTTTCATAAACATAGTTTTTTCAGTTCTTGAATTCAGTGTTTTTTTGGGGGGAGGGGAGTAGGGGTGTTGGGCCATACCCAGGAATCACCCCTGATGGGACTTGGAAAACTATTGGAAGGCCTGGAATTGAACCTCAGTCATCTGCCTGCATGGCAGATCCTCTACCTGTTGTACTCTCTTGAATTTGGTATTCTTTATAAGAACTTTTTCTATGAGAGTAGTGAAAAGTGTGAAGTCATGAATCTGGATGTCTGCTGTGCCATAACAAAATGGGCACTTGTCTGAATTCCACCATCACCAGATATATGTGCTTAGTGAAGCTCCTTGCCTTTCTCAGTTTCCTTGTTTCAGAAAAATGGACAGAAGCTTGTAAAGTGGGTCAAAAAGGATAAATAAGGGGCCGGGCGGTGGCGCTAGAGGTAAGGTGCCTGCCTTGCCTGCGCTAGCCTAGGACGGACCGCGGTTCGATCCCCCGGCGTCCCATATGGTCCCCCAAGCCAGGAGCGACTTCTGAGCGCATAGCCAGGAGTAACCCCTGAGCGTCAACGGGTGTGGCCCAAAAACCAAAAAAAAAAAAAAGGATAAATAAAATAACTCATTGCATGCTTCAAAGACTCTAATGATAGTAGTGATTTGACTTTTCTCTGAGAAAAGATCTGAAATGGTTAAGAGGAAAGTGCTGGTACCAGGCTACCTACATTCAAATTATAGATCTGCCCTAGATATCACACACCTTCTCTGTGCCACCATCACATAGTGCTGTGAACGTTGAATGAGGCTGAGCTCTGTAAGCTGCTGTGTGTGACAGGAAACCCAAAGATGGCCATTTTGTTTTTTCTTTGTCTCTTGTTAGTGCAATTCTCTCCAGACATTGACTTCCCCAAGAGTGACAGTTCCAGAGACTAGGTTTGCCAAGGGTGGGTAGGTGGTGAGTGGGAGAAGGCCCTTTGAGACATTGTAGGGGGAGGGGTGTATGGAGTTGAAATAGTGCACGACAAGTATTGTTATGAACAGTATTGTAAATCATAGGGCCTAAATAAAAGTTGAAAAAAAATAAAAACAAATAAAGATGACTTTTTCTCTCTGAATATCCCAGACGATATTTCCCGTGTCAAACTTTCCATCCAGACCCACTCAACAGATGACTACATCAATGCCAACTACATGCCTGTAAGTAGGGGGTTCTCTTGGTTCTTTGTGTGTTCTGGTGACATAGTCAGTGCTTCTTTTCCTGTTTCTCTGACAAGTCTCCCCATTTTTAGGGCTACCATTCCAAGAGGGATTTCATTGCCACGCAAGGACCTTTGCCCAACACTTTGAAAGATTTTTGGCGTATGGTCTGGGAGAAGAATATATATGCCATTATTATGTTGACCAAGTGTGTTGAACAGGGAAGGGTGAGTACTTATTCATTAAAAATATACTTTATGAATTCCTTTTTATTGAAATGGAAGGCTGTCTTCAAAACCATTAGTCTTTTAGAAAATAAAATACTCCCCCAAACATCTAGCACTTTTATTCTTAGAAATGCCCTTTTCTCCTCTAAAAGTTTTTTTTTTTTTGAAGCAAAGTAATTCTTATTGAAAAAAAATTTACTTAGTGAGCTGTGAAGGGAGAGAATGAGGAAAGAAATACATATTCTGGGGCTGGAGTGTTAGTACAGCAAGGAGAGTATTTGCCTTGTACACAGCCGACCCAGATTTGATCCCTGCATTCTATATTGTCTCTCAAGCTCATCAGGAGTAATTCCTGCTACAAAGCCAGGAAAAAAAAATAAAACCTGAGCATCACTGGGGCTGACCCAAAATAAACAACCCCCTCCACCAGTGTATGTTCAAGAAAGAATATAGCTTCTGGGGCTGGAGTGGTGATGCAAAGCGGTTAAGGCGTCTGCCTTATGTGCTCTAGCTTAGGACAAACCACGGTTTGATCCCTGCATCTCATATGGTCCCCCAAGGCAGGAGTGATTTCTGAGCGCATAGCCAGGAGTAATCCCTGAGTGTCACTGGGTGTGCCCCCCCCCAAAAAAAAACAAAAAGAATACAGCTTCTCAGGAGTGGAAAATGAAGAGAATTTTTTTTTAAGAGACATAAGTGGCTTTCCCCCACCAATTTGGCAGAGTGTTCTTGGGGGGACATTTTTCTGATGTTTGTTTATATTCATAGAAGTCCACTTACGAGACAAAAACCAGAGCTCCACACAGTGGGATTTCTTTCTTTCTTTTTTTTTTTTTTTGTTTTTGGGCCACACCCGGTGACGCTCAGGGGTTACTCCTGGCTATGCGCTCAGAAGTCGCTCTTGGCTTGGAGGACCATATGGGACACCAGGGGATCGAACCACGGTCCGTCCTAGGCTAGCGCAGGCAAGGCAGGCACCTTACCTCTAGTGCCACCGTCCGGCCCCCACACAGTGGGATTTCATATGATCACCTTTATTGGCATCTCTATTTACATTATAATTTGTTCACATCTAGAAGTATTGAAAGAGTTCAGGTTTTATTTAGGTATGCATCAGTGGGAGACCTTGGGTTGGGGTGCCAACTATCTGGATGAAGAGTGGGGTGCAGACCCAGGGGCCTGTGAAGAAAGAGCTCTTGCTCACATCCAAATCAAGTTTCATGTGGAAGTTCACAGTTGGCCAGTTCTTCAATATTTTTTGGGGGGAGGGCCACACATAACCCCGGGGGTTAACTCAGGGGTTATTCCTGGCTCTGTGCTCAGCAATCACTCTTGGCAGACTCTGGGACCATATGGAATGCCAAGGATTGAACTCTGGTCTGTCCTGTCGGCCATATGCAAGGCAAATGCCCTACAACTGTGCTATTGCTCCAGGCCCAAGATCTTCAAATTTTTAAAAATCTTTTTTTTGGGGGGGGGGTTGTCACACCCGGCCTCACTCAGGGGTTACTCCTGAGCATAGGCTCAGAAGTAGCTCCTGGCAGGCACGAGGGACCATATGGGACACTGGGATTCAAACCAACCACCTTAGGTCCTAGATCGGCTGCTTGCAAGGCAAACGCTGCTGTGCTATCTCTCCAGCCCCTAATTTTTAAAAATCTTAAATTTAAAAGTAGTTGAACACGTTCTCCAGACCCAGATAATGGGTCCATGCCCGCTGACAATTTCTAGCATCTCCTGGAGAGCATTCTGAGGGCAGCCCACAGGAGATGAGCTTTTGTGTCTAAATGTTGCTTCCTTCCAGACCAAGTGTGAAGAATACTGGCCTTCCAAGATGGCTCAAGAGTATGGGGACGTCACTGTGGCAAATACAGCGGAAATTATCCTTCCTGAATGGACCATCAGAGACTTCACAGTGAAAAATGTGAGTCAGGGACTCAGGTGGGGAGAGCTAAAACGTCAGTGTAAAATCACCTCACGTGCCATATTTCCAGCACCAGATGAGTGGGTCTGAAGCAGAGTCGCTACACAAAATAATCCAAACCAGGCTGAGGGTGAAACACATATAGCCTGGCAATCTTCTATCTCATATCAAGAGGAAGCTGCCTGCCAGAACTATTGTTTTTTATTGAGTACAGAGACCATCCTCAGGTGGGGGAATAAAGACAGATTAAGAACAGATAGCTCAGGCTATTCTGAGCCAGTCTCTCCCAAGTTTACATGTGAGAGAATCTCTGTTTTGGGGTAAAACCAACTTGTAAACAAAAGATACAAAGGAGCCTGGGATGATCTTTGTTTTGGATTTAATCAAGTTGTAAACAAATAGATACAAAGAAACCGGAGATGATCTTGTTTTGGGTAAAACAAGGTATAATCTAACAGTCAGCATGTGGTAATTGTGGGTGATACACATTATAAAATCATGTATGCATATGTTATATACATATAAACATCTACATATTCCAGTTATAGTTTATCTTTTGTTTTGGGGTCACATCTAGCAATGCTCAGGGCTTACTCCTGGCTCTGTGTTTGGGGATTCTTCTTGGTAGTGCTTGAAGGACCATATGGGGTCCTGGGGATTGAATCCAGGTCACCTATCTATAAGGCAAGTGCCGTACCTGCAGTATTGTTGCTCTGGCTCTATGGAAATAATATATGTTAAAATGGGGCCGGAGAGACAGCATGGAGGTAAGGCGTTTGCCTTCCATGCAGAAGGTCGGTGGTTCAAATCCCAGAGCCTGCCAGGAGCAATTTCTGAGCATAGAGCCAGGAGTAAACCCCTGGGCACTGCTGGGCGTGACCCCAAACCAAAACCAAACCAAACCAAAACAAAACAAAATAGTGTAGTGTTATTGATGTGACCCAGGCCTCATGCATGTTAATGCTCAACCATTGAGCTATGCTTCTGGACCTGAGGGCGACAGAATTTTTTGGTTGCTATTCGCTAATATATTTTTCATTTGTTCCCCCCCCCCCCTCTTTATTTGGGTGAAGGCAGGGGCACACTTGACTGTGCCCAGGTGAATTGTAAGCCTCATGTCCCAATCTCAAGGGATTGGGAGCATGGGTCTGGAAACAAACACTGACACAGGAAATAATCCACACAAAATTGAAGAGACTAAAACAGGTTCAGGAAACTTTCACTACAAGCTTTTCTGTCAGTAGCAAAAGATACCAGCAGGCAGATAGACTAGTTGTGGAAACTGAAACTAAGCAGCTTCTCCCTGTGACCTGAGGTCTTTATTGGGAAGAGAAGGACCAGCCCCATGGGTGGAGAACAGATAAGGGTAAGGGGCCAATTTAGTGGTACTTCTAGTTCATGAATGGCAAGGACAAGCAAAGAAGAATTATTCTGAATAGAATAAGAATTGGTTACTTTTATACCCAGGGGCTGTTGTGCTGGTGTCCATGCATTGTAAAAAATTGTTTCAGGGCCTAAGTGAAATTATGATAGGGCATCACATGCAGTTTATCCATGTTTGATCCCCAGCATCCCATATGATATATTTTTTTGGGGGGGTCACACCCGGCAGTACTCAGGGTTTACTCTTGGCTCTATGTTCAGAAATCGCTTCTGGCAGGCTCGGGGGACCATATGGGATGCCAGAATTTGAACCACCATCCCTCTGCATGCAAGGCAAACTCCTTACCTCTGTACTATCTCTCCAGCCCCCCAATATGATTTCTTTTTTTTTTTTTTTTTTTTTTTGGTTTTTGGGCCACACCCTGTGACGCTCAGGGGTTACTCCTGGCTATGCGCTCAGAAGTTGCTCCTGGCTTCTTGGGGGACCATATGGGACGCCGGGGGATCGAATCGCAGTCCGTCCTAGGCTAGCGCAGGCAAGGCAGGCACCTTACCTCCAGCGCCACCGCCCGGCCCCCCAATATGATTTCTTAAGCTAACAAGGAATAATCCCTGAGTACCTCCAGGTGTGGCCCCCAAACCAAAAAAAAAAAACCAAAACAAAACAAAAAAGCCCTCAAAAAACTGTTTCAGGGGCTGGAGGGGTTAAGACATTTGCACACATTCCCATTTCAATCCTTAGTACCTCATATGATCCCCCAAGCACCACCAGGAATGCCCCTTGATCACAGAGCCAGGATTAAACCCAAACAGAATAAGTCATGTGTGGTCCCCAAGATGAAACAAAACAAGAACAAAAAGAAGAGAAAAGAGAAAAGTGTCAAAGTGTTGGTGTCGAAAAGGAGGTGAATATGGACCAGGCACACCAGCAGGGTCAGTACCTGGGGCAGTGATGTCAGACAGGATCAGCTCAACTGTGGGCAGCTCTGAAGGACTTTACTGCTGTGTGTTGGCCCAGAAAACCCTTCTGTGGGCAGTACTGTGGCTGTGAGAAGGGGGTGTGCTTTGTGTTAGCTCATGCCCAAGGGTGTGGTTTTTGGGAAGACATTTCTCAAACTCCCTCAGTCCTGAGTTCCACTCATGCTTGTTAGGTACCTCTTGGTGTCAGGTGATGAGATGATGAGACAATTCTTTGTGGGAAGGATCTGGTCATCATTATTATGGTCATTGATGACCATGATTTCCCAGATGTGCTTGTGATACATATATATATATATATATATGTATATATATATTTAAAATTTTGGGGGTGGTCACACCTAGCAGCCCTCAGGGGTTACTTCTGGCTCTGAGCTCAGAAATCGCTCTGGCTGGCTTGGGAATCGAACCAGGATCTGTCCGGGGTTGGCCACATGCAAGGCAAATGCAAGGCAAATGCCCTACCACTGTGCTATCCCTCTGGCCTTGATATTTGGTCCCCTCCCCCCCCCCCGCCCCCTTTCCTTTACCCCTCAGTGGCTACTTTGGTTATGAGGACAGGGCTGCACAGCTCTCCTTGAGATGTTGGCCAATGGTAGTGCTTGAATGTACCTAATTGTATCCCTGAGATCTCGAACACGCTATGTGACCCTGCTGGCGGGGGGGGGGGGGGGGGGAAGAATCCCTAATGGCAGAGCTGTGGGGCTAGGCTGAGCACATGTAGGAGGCACTGGGCCTTGAGCTTTTTAGCTTCTCACTCGTGAGGCAGCTGCTTTTTGCCACTGAGTCCTTCCTCAGGCTCTGACATTCAGTTTTGACTTGTGGTCTCTGGCTTCCCCAGGGGGCTTAGGGCTGGTCTAGGAAGCTTGAAGAAGTCTAAGTGTCAGAATGTGAACATCAGGCTGACAGGCAGCGGCTACAGGGAGGGAGAGAATGTGACTCACCGTCAGGGATTTCTGCTGCCTCTATTCCTGGTACATGCTGTGTAGCCTCTACTAGACCCTTCTTGGGTGCATTTTATTTTATTTCACATTTTACTTTTATCCATCCATCCATCCATCCATCCATCCATCCATCCATCCATCCATCCATCCAACCATCCATGCATTTTTTTGGGGCCACACTTGGCAGTGCTCAAGGGGTTACTCCTGGCTCAACTCAGAAATCACTCCTGGCAGGCTTGGGGGACCATATGGGATACTGGGGATTGAACCCAAGTTGGTATCAGGTTGGCTGTATGCAAGGTAGATACTCTATTCTCTATGCTATTGCTTTGGCTCTTTGACTTTTATTTTTTATTCTGCTTTATGGGCCTTACCCAGTGATACTTAGGGTTGCTTCTGGCTCTGCACTCTGGGGGTTACTCCTGGTGGTGCATGGTGGACCATATGGGATGCCAGGGATCTAACATGGTCTGGCTGCGTGCAAGACAAGCGCACTCCCCACTGTACTATTTTCCTTAGGCACATTTTAAAGATTGAATCCATGCAGTCTGTGTGCACATTAGCAGTGGGAACATCCAGCTTTCTGGCCTCCTGATTCTTGTCCAGTTTGTCCCTGATTTCCCATTGTTCAAGTCTGACCCCAGTGCTTGGTTTCAGAGCCAGACGAGCGAGAGCCACCCTCTGCGACAGTTCCATTTCACCTCCTGGCCAGACCACGGGGTCCCAGACACCACTGAGCTGCTCATCAACTTCAGGTTCTTGGTGCGCGACTACATGAAGCAGATCCCTCCTGAGTCACCAGTGCTAGTGCATTGCAGGTATGTGGGGTGTCTCAAGGGCCACGGACCCCATGTTCTGCAATACCCAGCTCCTGTGGCAGAGCAAAGGCCTTGCAGATACTTGCTAATTGAGGAAAATTCTAGAGCAGGAACTGTGGGCTTATCCTGTGGGTGCTAAAACTTGGGAATGGGGCCAACCTCTGCTAGCTTGTGCATGAGACCAGGTCATCTACCTGATTTCTTCATATCTTAATAATAATAACAACAATAATATATTGTTATTATTGTTATATTGATTTTAATGTATCAATGATATATTATGGCTCAGAATTAAAATGTTATAATAATATATTGCTGCCATTATTATTAATTATAATAATATTTCAGTTTTGAGCCATAATTGGCAATGTTCAGGGTTTACTCCTGACTCAGAGATAGATCACTTTTGGCAGTTTTCAGGGGTCCATATGTGGTGCCAGAGATAGGACCAAGGTCAGCTGATGCAAGGCAAGTGTCTTACCTGATGTACTGTCACTCCAGTCTCATTTTTTTTATCTTTTCTCTTTGGAATCTGGGCCACACCTGGCAGTGCTCAGAGCTTACTCCTTGCTCTGTGCTCAGGGATCACTCTTTGGTGGTGGTGGGGGACTATGGAGTCTATTTGGGGTGCCAGGGATTGAATCCAGGTTGAGAATTTACAAGACAAGTGCCCTACCTATTTTACTATTACTTCCCACTCCCTGTTGGGGGGGGGGCAGCGCTCAGGGGTTACTCCTGGCTCTGCTTTTAGAAATCGCTCCTGGCAGGCTCGAGGGACCATATGGAATGCGAGGAATCCAACCTGGGTCCATCCTGGGTCTGCCATGTTGTGCTATCTCTCCGGCCCCCTATTTTTTCTTATTGGTAACATAACTTCCTAAAGTATTTCATGCTTATGGGAACATAATAGTGACAATTTAACAAATGGTTACTACTTTTTAAGTTATAAAAGGCAAAATTTGTGCTACAGGTTTTTTTTTGTTAACTTTGTCTGTTACAGATAGACTCCAATTTCTGATCCTAAGCTTCTTGAGATTTTTTTCTGTTTTTGGTCCATATTTGGTGGTGATTCTCAGGGCTAACTCCTGGCTCTGCACTAAAAGATCAGTCCTGGTGGACTTGAGGGGCCATATGAGGTTCTAGGAATTAAACTTGATTCAGCTACCTGTATGGCGAACACCTTACCCACTGCACTATCACTCTGGTCCCTGGGCTTCTTTGTTTAAGAGTAAATTCTTTTGTTTAGTTTTGTTTTTTTGATTACACCCAGTGTTACTCGGGTTAACTCTTGGCTCTGCACTCAGAAATTGCTCCTGGCAGGCTGAGGGGACCATTTGGGATTCTAGGAATTGAAGATGAGTCACTCCTGAGTTGGCTCTGACCCAAGAATAAATATTTCTAACTCTGACCTGCCTCTGATGCATTTCAATTAGGCACTGATGTTTCTCAGTGATGCTAAAGAGCTTTGAGCTGCACTCAGATGGTCAACATGACCACAGACCTCGATGAACTCTGTAACTCCGCTTCCTTCATTCAACGTTTTGATCTGTTATTTAAGTTGTCACTTGTGGCTCTTGTTCATTTCATCTACAATATTTGTGATAGGAACAGAGGTAGTACTAGGAATCAGATTCTTGCCTTGCACATGACCTCCCTTGGTTTGATTCTGGGCACTGCATATGGTCCCCTGAGTACTGCCACTAGTGATCCTAGAGGACTGTGATAAAAATCCTCTCTCCCAATATTTTTTTTTTTCTTTTTTTGGTTTTTGGGCCACACCCGGCGGTGCTCAGGGATTACTCCATATGGGACACCGGGATTTGAACCAACCACCTTTGGTCCTGGATCGGCTGCTTGCAAGGCAAACGCCACTGTGCTATCTCTCTGGGCCCCTCTCTCCCAATATTTTATACAGAATATAAATTTTTATATAATACATACAATTTGCTGGGATTGGAGATAGAGAGCTGTGAAACTATTCTTTTGTTTGTTTGTATTTTGTGTTTGGGTTACACCCTGCAGCACTTAGAGACTTCTCCTGTCTCTGTGCTCAGAAATTGCTCCTGATAGGCCCTAGGAAACCATATGGGATACTGGGGATTGAACCTGGGACTGTCCCGGCTCGTCTGCATTACTGCTTTACTGCTGTGCTATTGCTCCGGCCCTGTGAAACTATTCTTGAGTCTAGTGACTGCCTTAATAAAGTTTTATTAGAGCACAGTCAGGCCCACTTGTTTTAATGGCTATCTTCTGTAAAGATACTATTTGGCCTATATTACTGAAGGTGTTTCTTACCTGGCCTATTCAGAACAGGTTTGCCACCTTCTTCTCTGGAACAAATAGAAATTAGCATTAAAGTTATAGGAACTGATTTAGGACAGAGGAAAGGAGAAGCTTTATTGTCCAAGGGAAATCCATCAAACTCCACAGTGATGTTGATAACTTCAAAGGGACTAAGATTCAAGTCATTCTAGCAAAGTCTCAATACTATGGCAGCTGACTCAAAGGGAACTGAGGAACTTGGATCCTGATTCCACCTAGTAAGGCCTGACTTAGTGAGGTTTCAGTGGAGTAAATGCTGAAAGATGTTGGGCGTTAGCTATCCAGCATACATGAGAACAAGATGCAGGATCAAGTGGGACCAGGCAGCATCCTTCAGGGGAAGTGACCCTCCACCATCTGTTCATTTCCTGTTTCTCTAGTGCTGGGGTTGGCCGGACAGGCACCTTCATTGCCATCGACAGACTCATCTATCAGATCGAGAATGAGAACACTGTGGACGTTTACGGGATTGTGTACGACCTGCGCATGCACAGGCCTTTGATGGTGCAGACAGAGGTGAGGATGAATGCCTTAGAAAACCCTTCTCAGAATCATCTTGCTCTCTCACTCTCACTCTATCTCTTCCTGTAGTACCTACATACTTTCCATCTAATCTATCCTCTACCTGCATCTTCTACTTTCTATAATCTATATGTCTGTCTCAACTGTCATCTATATCTGTTTTCTCTTATCTAGTCAGTCATCTATTGGGTTTTTTTTTTTTTTTTTTTTTTTTTTTTGGTTTTTGGGCCACACCCGGTGACGCTCAGGGGTTACTCCTGGCTATGCGCTCAGAAGTCGCTCCTGGCTTGGGGGACCATATGGGATGCCGGGGGATCGAACCGCGGTCCGTCCGAGGCTAGCGCAGGCAAGGCAGGCACCTTACCTTTAGCGCCACCGCCCGGCCCCATCTATTGGTTTGTTTCTATTATCTGTTTGTCATCTGCCTCAGTATTTGTTTATCTGGCCACACCTTCCCCTTAAATTTTTTCTCCTCCTCTTCATTTCCCAAAGGTTGTATCACATGACAGGCTTGGGTATTTCACTCTTCCAGCTCTTCCTGTGTTTCCAGCTCTCTCTAGCTCTTGGCAGTGAGATCACCCTGGACGTCTTTAAGGTCCTAAACATAGAATTTGGGTTTGAATGACCCAGTGTGATGAGCTGGAGGTGTTGATACCCACCGTGAAATTACAAATATTGATGGTATCAGGATGATGCCTTTGCTTATTGCCAGGAACTCAACAACAACAACAACAACAACAACAACAACAACACAACAAAATCATCCAGTTTCTAAAGTTTGGCTGCTGGATTGTCCATGAATAACAAGGATATTTTTACTTGTTTCTGTGAAAGTTGTGCTATTCTTACCATGAGCTAATGATGAAAGGGACTTAGCACATACTGTTAATTGAAATAACCCTTTGCTACCTTAGAGCCATAGTCTGGCACTGCTTACCTCGTCTCGCCTATAAATGTTGCAGGATCTCAAAATCACGGCTCCTGCCGTTGACTGGAAGATGAAGGAAATGGGTATTAATATGAACTGTGTGTGAGGCGGTGGGATTTGGCTTTCCCTGAAATGTTTTTCAGCATGTTCTGAACAAATATATTGGGAAATGGCCTTTTGCAAAGCTGTTCGGGTGAATGAGCTTGACCAGGATGGGAGCAGAATATTAATTCTGCATCCGGCTGTCGCACTGTGCCAATTTAGAACTCTCTGAATCTGTGCTGTGTTTTTGAGTCTAGCAGGCCTGGGTACATTGTGTGCTTTGGGGTGAACTGCGTGGTTGTGGAAAGAGTGGAGTTTACCTCCCCTGCTGGTCAGAAGAGATGTTGCATTCCTGCTTGAAGTATGTAGAGTGAAGCACTTAATCTTTTTCTTTTTTCTTTTTTTAAATATAATTTTTATTTTGATCATAGTGTCTTACATATTGTTGACAATAACATTTTAGGTACATATTACATAAAATCAGAGGGGATTCCCATCCCCAAATTGCCCTCCCTACCCCTCCGTTTTTGTCCTACCTCCCATTTCCTCTTCCCTCACCCCCAGGGCGGCTAGAATATGTGGTCCCCTCTGTATCCAACCCACTACTTAGTAGTCTTGCACCTGTTTGGTCTTGATGCCTCCCTTATCTCCCCCTCTAACTGTAGGCAGGACTAGCTAGTTCAAGTTGCATGGTTTTGCCTGAAAAGGAGGAGATAAATAAACTGGGGTAGGAGTCTAATACTCCCAAAATGGGTGGAATCCTTCTAGAGGCTCTCATCATCGATTTGGGAGATGAAGGAGAGAAAGAAGGTGAAACACTCCACCAGTACCAAAAAAAATGTCAATTATCCAGTGAGGACTCCAGCTATATCGATAAGCACCACAAAAAACAGACGAAAAACAAAGCAAAACAAACAAAAGACAAAACAAAAACAAACAAACAAACCAAAAGCACGCCATGGTCTTTTTTTGGTTTTTGGGCCACACCAGTCGGTGCTCAGGGGTTACTTCTGGCTGTCTGCTCAGAAATAGCTCCTGGCAGGCTCGGGGAACCATATGGGACACCGGGATTCGACCTTTGGTCGACCTTTGGTCCTGGATCGGTTGCTTGCAAGGCAAAGCACTTTATCTTTTTCAAACTCCTTGGAGAAACACAGAAAGTGTGTGTGTGTGTGTGTGTGTGTGTGTGTGTGTGTGTGTGTGTGTGTGTGTGTGTGTGTGTGTTCATATCCTGTGGTGCTCAGGGCTTATTCCTGGCAGTGCTTAGGGGACAATTTGTGGTGCTTGGCATTGACTCTGGGCTCACTGTAGACAAGGCAAGTGCCTTAACCACTCTGCTATTTCTTTGGTCCTATAAACACAGAAATACATTTTTTTGGGGGGGGGAGTGTCACACACAGTGATGCTCAGGGGTTATTCCTGCATTCAGGAATTACTCCTGGTGATTTTCAGGGGACCATATGAGATACCCAGAGATCAAAGATGGGTTGACTAGCACAAGGTAAACATCCTACCTGCTGTACTATTGCTCTGCCTCCCCAAAGAAATGTTATTCCTGTCCACACATCTTGGCTCGTTTCTCCTTTTAAAAATATATTGCAAGGGATATGAACTTTTGATATTAAAAAACATAAATGTGGGGCTGGAACAATAGTACAGTGGGTAGGGTCCTTATCTTGCAAGTGGTCAACCCATATTCAATCCCTGGTATCCCACACAGTTTCCCAAGCCTGTGAAGAGTGATTCCTTATCACAGAGCTAGGAGTAACTCTGAGCACCCCTGGGTGTGGTCCCCCCAATATAGGTATCAGGTAGATAACTCAAGGAATAAGCATATGTGAATTTGATTTTGTTTGACCTGACCTTTTGGTATCCCTTGTTCTGTTTGACCCCTAAGCCCATCTGGCACTGTTGAGATGTAGGCTATGTGGTTCCTGATCACTGCCAGATTTGACTGACCTGACTATTTCTGGAAGTGATGCTCCATCCCAGCATTACTTGTGTGTGACCCTAACAATAACAAATGAGTGACTGAGAATATAACTTAAAGGCATCAATGGCAGATTGTATGCTTCACCTGCATGAGGCTCTTTCTTTAATTCCAGCACAGACAAAACTGACAATACAGGATTACACAGCGCAGTGGGTTTTGTTGTTATTGCTATTGTTTTGGGTTAACAGCCATACTTGGCAGTGCTCAAGTGTAGTCCTGACTCTGCTCAGGAACCATCACCCTTCCCTGGAAGTAGTCACTTTATCTAAAGTGTCTCTGTCTTTGTTTATAGCTATAGAAAACTGTGTGTCTACACACAGACACACGCTATATAAAAAATGAATTTAATTTTCTGTCACTCTGCCCTATGATTTATTTTTTCCTTTCTCATAATGCCATGTGATGTCTTAGTGGGGCAGTCTCTTCCTCTTTTCTCTGCTTTTCCTGGCTTCCCACAAATTATGACTTGCTTATGTGAAGGATGGTCCTTTCTCAGCTAGTCTTTTTCCCTGCCTCCCCCCAGGCCTGCTCCCTGTTAAGAATTACAGGTCATTTCTTTTTTTTTTTTTGGTTTTTGGTTTTTGGGCCACACCCTGTGACGCTCAGGGGTTACTCCTGGCTATGCGCTCAGAAGTTGCTCCTGGCTTCTTGGGGGACCGTATGGGACGCCGGGGGATCGAACCTTGGTCCGTCCTAGGCTAGCGCAGGCAAGGCAGGCACCTTACCTCCAGCGCCACCGCCCGGCCCCCACAGGTCATTTCTTAATTCTGTACCTCATCTCTTAGCCAGCACTGTCTGATTGAACTTTGAACTATCTGAATGTATCCATGTGTTAGTTCTCCTATAGTATTTCACACTTTTATCCCCCAGTTCTATTTTTTCCTCTTGAGGGTGAGGTGGGGTGGGACTGGAATGTTGCCTGGCTATTATTGATAACTTTGCTTTCCATGGCATCTGATTTCAAATGAATGGGAATAATTCTTACACAGCATAGCTTTGGGGCTCTCCGCTGCTCAGACCCAAGCTCTCTTTTACTCTCTCCCATCCCACATATTATGTTTGCTGAACCCTGACTATATCGTCTATGAGAGTTTCATATATTGTCTGTGAGATTCATATATTCATATATTTCTCATATTGTCTATGAGAGTTTCAGCTCCATATTTTCTATGAGTTTCATGTACTAAGATCCATATACCCATATATTTTACATACTGTCTATGAAAGTTTTATATATTGTCTGAGATTCATATATTCATATATTTCTCATATTGTCTGAGTTTCAACTCTACATGGTCTTTGAGAGTTTAACTGTATGAATTCATATATTCATATATTTTTATATTATCTGTGAGAGTTTCATATATTGTCTGTGAGATTCATGTATTTATATCTTTCACATGTTGTCTATTAGAGCTTAACATATTGTCTGAGATTCATGTATTCATATCTTTCACATGTTGTCTATTAGAGTTTAACATATTGTCTATGAGATACACATGTTTATATATTTCACATGTTGCCTATGAGAACTTTATATATTATCTATGAAATTCATATATTTATTCCACATATTATCTTGAGAGTTTCATGTACTGTCTTTGAGATTCATATATTTAAATATTTCTCATCTTGTCTATGAGACTTTCAACTCTATATTGTCTCTGAAAGTTTCATATATTGTCTCTGAGATTCATATATTTCTCACTGTCTGAGAATTTCAACTCTATATTGTCACTGAGAGCTCATATACTGTCTATGAGATTGATATATTTCACATATTGTCTATGAGAGTTTCATGTCTACGCCATTCCATGCCATTTCACTTTCCTGTTCCAACAGGACCAGTATGTATTCCTCAATCAGTGTGTGTTGGATATCATCCGATCCCAGAAGGACTCCAAAGTCGACCTGATCTACCAGAACACCACTGCAATGACAATCTACGAAAACCTGGCACCCGGGACCACTTTTGGCAAGACGAACGGTTACATCGCCTGATTCCAAAGCAGAGAGCACTTTTCCAGAGTGTGGCTGAGCACCACCACCTTTGCAGCAAAGGAAGACGCCCCCCCCATGGACATGTTTTTCTCTGTCTAATATCTTAATTTTTTGTTCTGTTATGTGCAAACTAATTTGCAGGAGTTAGAGCTGTGCATGGAAAACATGGCCAGGGAGAAACTGGGGCTCTTAGGGGGCTGTGGGCAGGCAGCGAGCGAGCCAGTGACGTTCCTGATTGCCCATGGGATGAGGTTCACTTATTTTTTGTTTTGTTTTGTTTTGTTTTGTTTTAAGAATTACAGAAAACCAGGAAAATTGAGCCTTGATTTTTTTTTCCTTTTTTTTTTTTTCAAAACAGCTTCTTTTTTTTTTTTTTTTTTTTTAAGACTATTTTATATAATTCACATGCTCAAAGCCAGGATTGCGTTGGGTTGCATATATTTTCCGTATCAGAGGTCTATTTTTACCTACTGTATCTTGGAATCTAGCAGATGAAGCCCGCATTCTTGTGGAGGGCCGCGGAGGGGAAAGGGGGAGAGGAGGCCAGGTCTCCCGCCTGGGTTTTCTATTTAAACACGTGCCTTTTCTGAATTATGCTTCCACAGGCAAAACTCAGTAGATTTTTCTCTATTTTTGTACTGAATCTCGTAATTGGAATATGCGGACTATTTAAATGGTAGTTTAGTAGTAGAGGTTCAGCCTCTTCCAAGACATTCCTGTCCTCCTGGGATTTGAGGAGGCCGCCCTGCTTCCCCCCATCCTCACCCCTTTTTTCTCCAGCATCCCTATGTTATGCTCTCTTTTCCCCTGCCAGTTTTCTGCCAAGAATTTCTGTTGACCACATTGTCAACCTTAGTTGGGTGAGTGAGAGTGGAAATCCAAGTATCACCTTGAAAATTTTGGGGGGGCAGGCCTCCCGGTGAGTGACGTACCCTCCTTGTCTTGTTGCTGGTGGTCGTTTGTTTTTTTTTTCCTCATTCTTGTCTTTGGTAAGGAGTATTTAAAGGTGCAATATGTGATTTTTAGTGATCATACGCTCTAGGTTATTAGTGATGTTTTACTCAGGTTGGCATTTTAAGTGTGTGTGTGTGTGTGTGCACACATGTCTGTGTGTGTCTGTATCTGTGTGTGTGTGTGTGTGTGTTTAAAAGTGTGGCAATCTGTGAGCACGGCCGTGTGACTCCCTTTTCCTCGCCAAGTCCACTGGCTTTTGTCTGTATCCGCAGTCAGTGATCCGTACTGACATCTACTGTATATAAATATACTAAACTCTCCCAACCGCCATTCCTTGAAAATGAGGTGTACAAAGTTGGAATTTGTATCAAAGATGTAATTATTATTTTTAAGACCTCTTTTCACTCTACCGCTGCTGTAATTACTTTGATTTTCTTTTTTTAAATGTAGATCAATTTTTTTTTTTTTTGCTTCAGGTGTGTATCCGTTGAGAATCTCAGAATTGACGTGGATTTTATTTTATTGGTACATAAACTGTAAACTTCTGCAGGCATTAACATGAAAGGATTTGTTTCATTTTATTCTATATTGTGGCTCAGGTGATATTTCGAATTGTTGCGTCTATTCTCTTGAGAGACAGTGAAGGCGACAAGGTCTTATGAAGGAATGGCCAAGATTGGGGGCTCCTGTGGCTGCTTCCACAGCCAGAAATTCTGCTGTAAACTTGAGACTCCTTTAAGGGGTCTAGGGGCTTCTCCCGGGGACCTGTGGGTTCCCCTTCCCGGCCCTGCCCCACTGCTCACCCGCACTTTCATAACTGACTGGACATGCCCACGGGTATTTAGGGTGAAGGGGGTGTGAACCAGGACACAGTAAAGCGGAAAGCTCCAAGCACGGTGCCCAGGCTTCCTGCTGTTTTTGGTCCCACTCTCCCCCTAGGTACTGTGAGGAAGAACAGGAGGGGTGTCAGTGGTGTCTGATTTGAGGTGGGGGACTTCCTTAGTAAAATTGCACTTTTTCCCCCTGAATTTTTTGTTCTCTTGGATAGTAAGTAATACATTCAGTCTCCAAACTGAAAATGTGGAGGGAGTGGTGAGGCCCATCCTGGGTTCCCTTTGAGGGGCCTATGGTTCTGGGTCAGGGACCAGGGACATAGCTTTGCTGTGGAGAACAGAGAGGACATGATTGATTGTCCCTTGGGGAAGCATGGATGTGATTGTGTGTGTGTGTGTGTGTGTGTGCATGGATGTGATTGGGTACAAAGGGGTTGCGTAGGTGTGATTAGTCGTCTCTAGAGTACATGTGGTTTGTGATTGGTTGGAGGGGAGAGGGTGTAGAAGCATGGATGTGATTGGGTGTCCCTGGGATGGTGGGGCTGTGATTGAGCATCCCCAGAGTACAGAGAAGATGTGACTGGGCAGGGAGGCCTGGATGTGATTGGGCGTCCCTAGGGTACAGGGGAAATGTTATTGGGTGGGGGGGTCAGAGTGGCTGTGGTTGATTGGGTGTACCCCGCTCTTGCCTTCGCATGCACATGGTTTCTCCCCGGCTTTCACGCAGGCCTGTTCCTGCATGCTCTTGGATCCAGAGTTCAGAATTCTCAGACCAGGTTGCCTCCCTCCCCACTCCAATGTGTCCAGAGCCTTGATGATGGGTAGGTACCTCGGTGCCAGCCCTTTGTGGATGGATGCCTGCTATGCTCGCCCATCACACTGTTGATTGGAAAGGTGACCAGGATGGAAGCAATGGTATGCAATACCAAAGCTCGCTTGCCTTCCAAGGGGGCTGGGTTTGGGATCTGGCTGGCAGGAAGGCTTATAGGACCCCATGCTTTTCTGCAACCCAGAAAGCGCTAGGGTTGGGAAGGAAAGATCTGAGTTTGAGCAGCGAGGACTAGAGCCAATGGTGGGGTACAGGGTGGCGATTAGCATCTCCCATGGTCAGCCCAGCCATGCCACGGGGGTTCAGTCCCCTGCATGGCGCTTGTATCTGAATGGTTTGTCAGTGAAAGATCAGAAGATTTAGATTGTGGCTAGTTAATTGGAAGAGTTTGGGGGTGGTGCCTGCATCTCCCCAGAGTCAGGGTCCTTTGAATGAAATTCCTTGATGATGGGCACCAGGAGGAAGGAACATTTGGGCTCAGTCCCTGGGCTGATGTCTTGATCTCCAGCTGGACAGTGGCTTGACCAATGTCATTGGACAAGGACTCCTGTGGTTGTGTGGGTGGGAACCAACGAGGTAGGTGACATTTGTGTTTCATCTGGGTTGAAAAGGCCAGAGGCCCCTTGGAGGCTCTTCAGGAATGTTATGCTGGTGGACCTCACCATCCCCTGGGGCCTGAGTGTAGATTTGCCTCAAGTTCAAAGCTGGGGGTTTGCAAACCCCATGTAGGGACGGGCTGAGTGTTCCACATACTGTAGCTTTTCTTTTTAAAACCCCTGGGTGGGAGGCACATGACAAGGATGTGTTGACGTAGACTCTTAAAACTGTAATTTTCTTGTAACTATTTTGGAATGATGCACATTTCTAATGTTTGGTATACTTGTACAGAGTGTTGCTGTTGGTTGCTCCTTTTTGTTTGTTTTCTAAGGGAAAAAAATGGCCTGAAGAATTTTTTAAAAAGACTTACAAATGCCAAATACAAAAAAAAAAAAAAAAATCAACACATTCTGCCTCCGTGATGATTTCTTTGCTCTTTTCCTCCTTCCTGGACCCTGAACTTCTTCCTCTGCTGCTGATGGTTATTAACTTCATCTTTGCAGACACCGCCCCCTGGCGGCCACTTCCCACCTTGCTTTGATGTACTGCAGCTTCCCACGACCCAGCGCAGGGACTGGCAGTGCCTGCTGGGATGGGGGTGAGGTGGGATGGGTGTGTGTGTGTGTGCCAGAACCACAAGAGTTTGTTTCCTCCTGGCTCAGCTGAGACCTAGGAGCATCAGGTTAGCTTTGCCAGCCACCCTCCCCATTGGTGGTAGCTGGTGGCATCTCTGGCCTGGGTTCTGTGTCCTCACCTACACCAGGAAACCCCAACCAGGGCCCAGAGGGAGAGGGTAGGGACCCAGGTTTCATCCCCTGCACTTTTGCCTAGAAAACCCCAAGCATTGAGCCATCTGGTATTTTGGCTAAATATTGCTGGAAGTGGTCTTCAGATCCCCTGACCACTTAGGAAGACATTCTTCCAACCCCCCTAGAAATCCACACTCAGAGTGGATCAGTCCATCTTGAATAATCTCTTTATGCCTAGATTCCCTTTAAGGACAATCTGTTTCAACCATACTCTGTTAATAGGTATAGGATTCTATCTTTTTTTTTTTTCTAGCCTCAGATATACCCCCCAGAGAAATGAAATGATTTGAAGCTGTGAATTTGTAGACCTCCCTCCAACCCCACTTCATATGCTGGGGACAAGCTGTCCCAGGGTTACAGCTGCAAAGAGCCCACAAGGTGGGAGGCATCCCCCCTTAGGCACATGCCAGGGGTATCAGAGGAACATTTTAGGAGTCCCAGGGTTGCTAGAGTATTGTGACAAAGTTGGATCATTTTAAAGATTGTCTTTCATATCTCAGACTCAGATGACTTTGAAAATCGCTCTTAATCTTCTTCTAGCTTGAGACAATGACTAAGTCTGCTCACAGCCATCTGCTGAGCTCCTGTACTTCCTGCCCACGGCCATGGCTGAGAGTTCAAGGAATGTTAATGTCTGTTCATTGACAGCTCAGCTGAGCAGGGAAAACCATGATGCATGCAAAGATGTCTGGAGGCAAAGGAGAGAGAGATTTTTTTTTTTTTAGTTTTTGGGTCACACCCGGCAGCGCTCAGGAGTTACTCCTGGCTCTACACTCAGAAATCTCTCCTGGCAGGCTCGGAGGACCATATGGAATGCCAGGATTCGAACCACCGTCCTGCATGTAAGGCAAACGCCTTACCACCTTGCTATTTCTCCGGCCCCAGGAGAGAGATCTTTACCAACCTTTATCAATGAGAGAGAGAGAGAGAGAGAGAGAGAGAGAGAGAGAGAGAGAGAGAAATGGATATCTTTACCAATCTATCAATTAGAGAGAGAAAGGAGGAGAGAAAAAGAAGGAGGAAGCAGAGGAAGAAGGAGGAGAAGAGAGACTCTGATTCACACACACACACACACACACACACACACCATATATCCAGGGCATTAGTCATGAGGACCCATGATGACTAAGTGGGTCTATCTGAGAGGATTTCCGGATGAACTTTAAGGGGAGGCCCTAAGGAGAGCTGAGGTACCCTGTGCTGGGAGCCTGGATGCATAGGGTGAGGGAGATGGTGCCTCGGAGGGTCAGAGCTCTTGTATCTACATAGTTGCTAGCAATAGTCTGCCCTTTGGAACATTCACCAGCTGTGTATGTGAATGTGTGTGGGGGAGATACATACACCTGCACACACAAACACACTTCATTTCCCTTTCACTATTTGGATGGAGAAGGCCAGACCCCTGAAACAGCTGGTCCACCTGGTCAACTGGTCTACCACCTGGATGAAGGTTCCCAGTGGCACATCAGTGCAAAGGTTTTCGATCCTTATGACTCCACATGACCCTCAGCAGTCAGTCCCCAATGACTGGAAGATACTGTGGATGGCTGAGGAGCCTGTTTGTCAATCTACTCCTCTCTACTGGCTCTCGGCCCATTTCCATCTCTGTCACTTTCCTCCCTCTCCTCACCATTTCTGTTTTTCTTCTCCCAACTTTCTGGAGACCAGGGCTAAATGCCTGCTTGCTTGCCCAGTGCAAAATGTTAAGTTACAGACCTGGAGAGAGAGAGAGCTCAGAGGCCCAGTGTACTTTACATGCAAGAGGCCCAGCTCAATCTCCCACATCACACAGTTCCTTGCCTGCGTCCAAGGTGTGACCTAAAAACTGAACTCAGACCTGTCAGATGAAATGAATAGCCATTATTCCAGCACATTCCTAGGTGTTTGCAATAAAATTGGAGGAAGCAGGTCTGTTTTGACACTGCCTGTGGCCCATAGCCAGGGTCTGAGCAGAGATGGTTGATGTGTTTACTGGTGAAAGCAGAGGAAGTTTCAAGTCTCAGGACTTGGAGAGCCTCAGACCATCCCATGTTCAGCAGGAAGTTTCAGATTGGCCACCTGGCAGAGGATGTAAGAGCTGCCCAGTAGGGGAAATAAAATGGCATTTACTATTTTTTTTTTTTTTTTTTTTTGCTTTTTGGGCCACACCTGGTGAGGCTCAGGGGTTACTCCTGGCTATGCGCTCAGAAATTGCTCCTGGCTGTGGGAACCATATGGGACAGCAGGGGATCGAACCACAATCCGTCCTAGGTTAGCGTGTGCAAGGCAAACACCCTACTGCTTGCGCCACCTCTAGGGCCTGGCATCTACATTTTCTGCACATGGGAGTGTGGCTGGAATTTTGTCTTCTAGATGTTTCTGGAGTGATAGAATTGCAGTAGGGTGTTTGCCTTGCATGCAGATGACCCAGGTCAGACCTGGGTTTGATCTCCGGCATCCCATATAGTTAGTTCCCTGAGCCTGCCAGGAGCGATTTCTGAGAGCAGAGCCAGGAGTAACCCCTGAGCGCCACTGGGTGTGCCCTTCAAAAAAAAAAAAAAAAAGATGTTTGAGACATAAAACTTTGAACCTTAAACACTTCTGTGTTTATTTTTGTATGTAAACTTTTGCAGGTTCAGGATACTCCCATGTAGTGCTAATGGAGGCTGGGGCCATTCCTGTGCTGGTCAGCTTGGCTGTGCAGGCCTGAAGTTTTGGGGTTTGCACATATGTGTTCTTCTAGCTCTCTACTACCTTTTGCCCCAAACTTTTATTTTTCTCTTTCTTGGGCCGCACCTGATAGTGCTCAGGACTTAGGGTAGTGGCAGAGAAATAATACACCAACCAGTTAGGATCATATTTATTGGAGTCAGCCTGCTTTATTTCATGGCCTTTCTCTGCCATGTGCTCTTTTTCCCATCGTGCCAAAGCCAGAACTCCTTTTTTTCTCTTTAATTCAAAACAACTCTCAATACAAGGAGAGGGGAGGTCAAGTCAGATACAAGAGTAACTATCCAGTGGGCTTTTACATACCAAAAGAAGAGGTTAGGGAAAAAGGAAGTTGGGGGAAAACCTTTGTTTAGGCTTTTACCTAGGTACACCTTACAATGCTGGGGGTGGGGACCCGATGTGGGGGGTCCAGGGACCAAACTGGCTTCAGCAAGGGCTTTACACTTTGTATATCTTTCTGGCCTGTTGCCTTGAACATCTTAAACATCTGATAAGTGGTAAGGATTAAGGATAAGGGTCACTTTTTTTTTGTTTGTTTTTGTTTTTGGGTCACACCCAGCAGCGCTCAGGGGTTACTCCTGACTCCATGCTCAGAAATTGCTACTGGCAGGCTTGGGGGACCATATGGGATGCCAGGATTCGAACTAATGACCTTCTTCATGAAAGGCAAATGCCTTACTTCCATGCTATCTCTCCGGCCCTTAAGGTTCACTTTTTATAATCAAACGTTGCCAGTTGCTGGGGAGAAGGGTTGGTACAACTGCAAACCAAATAGGCATCATCCTTCCTTCATGGATTATAGAAAAAAGAATCAGATATCTCTCCAGGCAGAGTGGGTGGGCTGCTGAGGTTGGCTTTTTTGTTTGTTTGTTTGTTTTTGGGTCACACCCTACAGTGCTCAGAGGTTACTCCTGGCTCTGTGCTCAGGAATTGCTTCTGGCAATCTTGGGGGACTATATGGGATGCCAGGATTGATCTTCTGCATGCAAGGCAAACACCCTACTGCGGTGCTATTTCTCTGGTCCCTGTGTTGGTGTGTTGGCCTCTAGATGGGGGGGGAGTGGAGGGACTGAGCACCGTGGCATGAGTCACTGCCCAAGGCATGGGATGAGGGAGAAAAAATTGGAAGTCAGGACCCAGCAAGACTTCAAAACTCATTTGGGAATGAGGCAGGGCGTGGAGGTGGGGACAGAGTGGCAGATGCCCTCCAGCCAAGGCAGAACGGACAGCACAAGTTTTGAACTCAGACCAGCAGGGACCCACCTCTGGATCTGTTCACCCTCTCAGCCACTTCCCCAAATCCCTCCACTGGCCCTCGCAGGAATTTATTATTTACTATTATTTATTATTGTTATGTAGGGCCCTTGCAGGAATAAATACACAGGAGTAAGTGCACAGCGAGGCTTATTGGTACCCCCTCACTTGGAAGCAGACGCCCCTTTCTCCCCTGCAGCTGACTTGCATACCAGACTTGGGAGTCAGTAGAGGTTTATTTTAGCTCCCTAGCCTCACACTCTTTGTTTTGGGACCCCACAGATCCCTTCAGGGCTGAATGTGGAAGATGCCGAGATTGACACCAGCTATATTATTAATTTACTAATAAACCCAGACGGGGAAGCCTCGTGCAAACTCAGGTTATGCTGCTGCAGGTTGCTGGCGGCCGTTCCGACTAATACCACGAGATGGCGCCAGAGGCCAGCCGTAGATCACCAGCCTTCCCAGGCTAAGCGGCTGGAGAGGAGCGGGTCTCTTCAACAGGGCAAAGAAACTCCTGGATTGGGCCTGCAGCCTCAGGAAGTTGCCCCTTTAATTCATACGAAAAATTTAATAAAGTTTAGGTAAGACAAAGAATGGGGAGGTGCTAGAGCAAAAGCACAGAGGGTAAGGTGTTAGCCTTGCAGGGCCTGACCTGGGTTCAATTTCTGGCACTCTACATGGTACCTTGAGCACCACCAAGGGTGATTCTGTAGAGCATAGCAAGGAGTAGTAACCTCTGAGCATCTCCGGATGTGGCCTGCAAACAACAATGAAAACAGCAAAGAAGAGGGTTAAATCCCAAGTGGCAAAAGACCAAACTGTTCCCCCCAGTGCCCCCCCCCCCCATTTTCTCTGCACTGATTTATCCCCCTCCCCAGACCTGCAACCCTCATGCACTGGCCAGGGTTGGTGTGACCCAGACAACAGCTGGGTGCTCCTGAGATGAGGTTGTTAAACACTGCAGCTTCCGTGTTCTCTCTCTCTCTCTCTCTCTCTCTCTCTCTCTCTCTCTCTCTGACTCTCTCTCTCTCTCTCTCTCTCTTTCTCTCTGACTCTCTGTCTCTTTCTCTGTCTCTCTCTGTCTCTCTGTCTCTGTCTCTCTCTCCCTCTCACTCCCCCCTCTCTCCTCTTTCTCCCCTCTCTTCTCTCCTCCCTCCTTTCTCCCTTCTCCCCCACCCTCTCCCTCCCTCCCCTCTAAGAGAGGCCCACATAAAGGAGCTGGACTTCCTCGAAGCTGATTCTCCTGTTAGCAAAGCCACAGTCAATGCCTGAGCTCACTTGAGTCAGAGACACTCAGATTCCAATCAGCCTGAACTGCTCTTAGACTTCTGGAAGGACTTGGTTTTAGCTCACTGGTGACCCAGGAGCTGTGACAGCTCAGATAAGACTCTCCTCATTGAGCCTCTAGTTCAAAGGGTCACTGGGGGAAATGACGGTGACAAGTATGTTTATGTGCTAAGGGGATCAAACTCAAGGCCTCCAAATTCAAAGCATTGATTCTATTATTGAGCCACTTACCCAGCCATAGATTTAAAAAAGGCTTTTTTTGGTTGTTGTTTATTGTGGGGGGAACCTCCCCATCAATGCTCACGGACTGTCAGGACTAGGCTTGGCTCTGTGCTTGGATGACCTCTGCCGGGACTCAGGGGGCCATAGGATGTGCTGAAGATTGGAACCAGGGCTGTAAAGAATGGACCTTACCTCCAGTGCTGCCTCTCCATTCCTCAGAATAGGTTTTAAAAACTTCATTGCTGGGCTGAAGAGATACTCAAGGAGCTGAAGAGGCTGAACACATGCCTTGTATGTAGGAGGTCAGGCAGGGTTCAAACTCTAAGCTCCACTTGGAGCAACCCCCCAGCACACAGTTTAGAGGGTGTCCCCTCCAACTAGCTGAACAAAACTACTAGCTGCTAAAGGTTCCATTCATGGCACTGAATGAGTTAATAAATGCACGATTTAGGATGAATTGCTAGCTGCTATCTCTATCTATCTATCTATCTATCTATCTATCTATCTATCTATCTATCTATCTATCTATCTATCTATCTATCATCTATCATCTATCTATCTATCATCTATCTATCTATCTATCTATCTATCTATCTATCTATCTATCTATCTATCTATCATCTATCTATCCATCCACCTATATCTATCTATCTATCTATCTATCTATCTATCTATCTATCTATCTATCTATCTATCTATCTATCTATCTATCTATCTATCCATTCATCCATTATATAACCATCTACCCATCCATCTATCATGCATGAATGTATGCATCCATTTATCCTTCTATCCATTCATCCATCCTCTTTCTCTCTCCCTATTTATATCCTAAAATAAAATACTGGAACAAAACTGGTCATTATATCTTGATAATTCCTTGTCAAATACTTTATTAAATATATTGTTTTATACTACATGCTTTCTTTCATAAAGGATTTATTTATTTTATTTTTAATTATGGGAACAAAGATGGAAAGAAAGAGGACAAGGTAAAGTTACAGTGGAAGGACAATCACCTATAAACAGAATTCTTAGAAGAAAGCCCCTTGCTGATACCTTAATTTTGAACTTTCAGCCAAAGAACATTAAGAAAAATAAAATAGGACCCATGTACATTTACTTTGTCCCTCAACTCCCCAGATTGTAGTACATTATAACATTTCTTAGCCGTACACAAAGCAATCTAAGGCCATAAAAACTTATTATACTACATGCTTTTTAAAAAAGCAAGAATTTCAGCTCCCAGAGTTTACATTAGTTTTACAATATGCAACTCTTGGGACTATGAACACAATCTTCCAACATCAGATCCATTGACAACGTGTCTATTTCCATACATCCTTGTTTTTGTCTAGGTAGAGGCAGAAAATCTTTTTGATTTTTGGGGTGGGGGTCCTTGGGCTCCTCCTAGTGGTGCTCAGGGGTTACTCCAGGCTCTGCACTTCAAGAATCACTACTGCAGGTTTTGTTGGACCGTATGGGATGTCAGAGATTGAACTCTGCTCAGTTGTGTGCTAGGCAAATGCTCTATGCACTGTGCTATCTCTCAGCCCTCTAGAAAGTCTCTTAGGAGCAGAAAGTCTCTTTCTCTGCTGGGAATTTTGGGAAAGGTCCTCTGAGTGCTCAGCTCATATAATGTAGATAGCCCCAGAGCTTGGTTGTTCCTGTACAAAAAAAGCAAGTGCTTCTCCTGCAGGTAGGCGCCATATTTGCCCAATGTTTGTAAAGAGTTGAGGAATTTTCTGGAAAAAATGGGCCGAGGCAACCCCTCCCTCCAATGTGTGGTTTCTGAGATTAGGGATGAAGGAAAGTTATTTTAGGGTTCAGGGGGACAATGATCATGTTTCTTTAGCATAAAAGAACATGCAGAAACCCCAAGAGGGAGGTCACAATAGGGGAGGGGATCTTTTTTGGGGAATGGAGCCTTGGGGTTGTCTGGACGACTTCATTAGTGCATTTAGGATGTTCTTGAGCCCGGACACCCCTACCAACCCCCCACACCCCCCACACCCGGCAGCCATTTGGAACATGGTGTTCTGGGAGCTGCAGTTAAACTGTGAGAGTGAACAGAGAGCTATCGCCAAGCTCCATCCAGTTCATCTTGCATGGCCAGGGCCTAGAACTCCAGCTGCAGCTGTGGTCTTGAGCAGTGGCGCCATTTCATAATCACCCGTTCAACAGTTTGGGATCACGAACCCCCAATTCTATGACAGCAAACAAAGACTTGTTTGTTTGTTTTTGGGCCACACCTGTCGCGGCTCAGCTCAGGGGTTACTCCTGACTTTATATTCACAAATCACTCCTGGCAGGCTAGGGTACCATATGGGATGCCAGGGATTGAACCCGGGCTGGCCATATGCAAGGCAAATGCCCTACTCTCTGTGCCATCATCCGGCCCCTAAAATAGAATTAACCTTTGATTTATTTATTTATTTATTTATTTATTTATTTATTTATTTTTGATAGGCTTGGGGGACATTCTGGGGGATCAGCCACATGCAAAGCAAATGCCATTCCTCTGTGCTATCCTTCCAGCCCTAGTCAGACTTTTAATTCCTTCCTTTCCCCAAGATGCCCCCCCCTTTTTTTTGAGGGATAAGGGCTTGAGCTACCCTTTATGGGTTTGGGGGCCTAGGAGTGCTCAGGAGTGACCCCTGGCATTTGTCCCAGAACCATATATCATGTTGGAAATGATATATAAGCAAGTTGAGCCACATACAAGCCAAGTGTCTCTCTTGCACTATCTCTCTAGGCTCCCTATCACTTTTGGAAGCCTTTGGAATGAGATTTCCTCACATTTTCATGGGTAGTTTGGGGTGGAAGGAGGTGAGGTTGAGCAGTATGTGATAGATATTGGACTTCTGCTGTGAGGACAGGTGTAATATGGAGCCAGTAGTAGGGTAAATAAAATAATTGACTCAATATATTTTATTTTATTTTTTGATTTTTTTAGTTTGGGGGTCACCTATAACTCTGCTCAGGGATCACTTCTAATAGTTCCTGGGGGTTCACATACAGTGCTAGGGATATAGTCAGGTTGGACTGTGTGCAAAACAAGTACCTTCACTCATACTCTCTCTCTGGCCCAACTACTATGTCTGTTTCAGATGGTGACATTAATAGTATGAGTCGGATAAGTAGACTGACTGCTAGTAGAGCAAATCAATCTCAGTGATTAATAATCCGCATCAAAGTTTAGGGTAGCTGGTGCCCTTCCCAAACCTGGCCTGGTAAGGGTTCCTGCAAGCCCACCTAGAGAGCTGCCATTCAGCTGGGAGAAGAGGAAGAGACAGTGTTTGGGAGGTTTCTCTTGACAGGTTAGGAAGTGACATCACACTTTCCCCCTTGGTAGTGGAGCATCACTAGGCTGTGGGCCTAGGGAAAGGAGAGAGAAACTAGCTGTTAGGTCTGGAGTTCTGTGTCTCAGTGACTGGCTCAGTGGATTTGGTGGTTCTCACAGTGCCTGGCCTGGTAAGGCTCCATCAGCTATGATTTTCTCCTTCTTGCCATCTACTGAAAGAGTTGATGAGAAAGAAAAGGCCTGTTTCCCTGTATTGACACGGTAACCCAGGTGCTTCCAAATGTCTGGTTTTAACAGCCTAATAGGCCCAATGGGAGAGGTTGTACCTGGCTTGGATTCACGATGTGGACATTTAGTGGGACTCTGTACTCCAAGCCTCCAAGCATGGCTTTAATGACTTGCTTCAGACTCCTGGGAATCTCAAGGAAGCAGGCCAGATTCTAGTCAGCTCCAAAGGGTCCCCCAGAGAGGACACTAATTTGCTTCTTTGCAAACTTTTCTGAACACTTGGCCCTGGTTCCTTGGAGTATAATTAGTTTCCAAAGTTTGTCACAGTGCCAGAAAGCCTGAGTGTGGGTCCCCCAAAGCAGAGACCTGACTGATCGCTGAACACACAGAACAGGCAACTAATTGGCTCTTTGCTTCCCTTGATGATCATTTAGCAACAGAGAACTCTACAAAGTCTGAGGAGGCCAATATCTGATTGTGTGTGTGAGGGGGGGGGTAGTGTTGAGTGAAAACACTGTGAAAGCCTGTGGGTTTTATTGATCCATGTTTTCTGGGGGAGCAAACTCCATAGAGTTGGTCGAGGGTCATTCAACAAGCAAACAAGCAAGCTGCCATCTTACCTGCCCAAATTGTCAACACATTTTAAAAGAAACACACACAAAATTTACATTTTAAAAGAAAAACACATACACACATGTACACACTATTTTTGGTAGGTTTGGGATACTCCCAGTTCTGTGCTTGGGGGACCTATAATGCTGGCAATCAAACTGGGATCTGTTGTTTGCAAGGAAGATACTTGCTTAATCCTTCTATTATCTCTCTTGTTCCAAGCAAGAACTAAATAAAAAAATAATGAAGGGGTTAAGTAGTACATTAGGAAGAATATATTGCATGCGAAAAAGATGGTAAAGAAATATCAAACAAGGGATCAGAAAGATAGCACTGCAGTAGGGCATTTGCCTTGCACGCGGCTAATCTAGGATGGACCCTGGTTTGATTCTGGCATTCCATATGGTCCCTAGAGTCTCTCAGGAGCATTTCTGAGCTCAGAGCCAGGAGTAACCTCTGAATGCAGCTGAGTGTTACAAAACAAACAAACAAACAAAAAACCAAACCAAACCAAAAAAACAAAACAAAGAGAAAAGGAAGTATCAAAACAAAAAAGGTAGGAGACAAAGGAAACATAGCAATGGAACCTGGAAGGCAGTACAGAGGCAGTACAGTGTCCTGGGTTTGATTCCTGATATCCTATATAGTCTCTTCAGCACTGCTAGGAATAATCCCTGAGTAGTAGAGTCAAGAGTAACCCCTGAGCATTGTTGATGTGCCCCTTCCTCCAAAAAACAAAACAAAACAAAACAAAATAAAAAGAGAAAAG
Source organism: Suncus etruscus (assembly GCF_024139225.1). Classification (NCBI taxonomy): domain Eukaryota; kingdom Metazoa; phylum Chordata; class Mammalia; order Eulipotyphla; family Soricidae; genus Suncus; species Suncus etruscus. The sequence continues at coordinate 97,803,039 of NC_064856.1, forward strand.
GAAAACAGCAAAATAGTAGATATAAATTTAGCTATGTCAATATTTACATTTTTTCAGTCATACCTGGTGGAGCTCAGGGCTTACTCCTGGCTCTGTATTCAGGTATCACTCCTGATGGGACTTGGGGGTGCTGAGGATCAAACTGGGATGACGGTGTGCAAGACAAATGCCTTACCCACCATCCTATTGCTTTGACTCTACGCTACAACAAGTATTTAGATATTAAATATGACAGGACCAAGCATATCATACAAAATTTGTCAAATTAAGAACAAAAATCTCTACAAAATATTTTCTACAAAAGACACATTTGATATAAGATATGAAAAGATGGAAAGTCTGGGGCCAGAGAGATAGCACAGCGGTGTTTGCCTTGCAAGCAGCTGATCCAGGACCTAAGGTGGTTGGTTTGAATCCTGGTGTCCCATATGGTTCTCCATGCCTTCCAGGAGCTATATCTGAGCAGATAGCCAGGAGAAACTCCTGAGCACTGCCGGGTGTGGCCCAAAAACTAAAAAAAAAAAAAAAGATTGAAAGTCAAAAAATGGGGCTGGCGAGGTGGCACTAGAGGTAAGGTGTCTGCCTTGCAAGCACTAGCCAAGGAAAGGACCACAGTTCGATCTCCCGGCGTCCCATATGGTCCCCCCAAGCCAGGGGGCAATTTCTGAGCGCTTAGCCAGGAGTAACCCCTGAGCATCAAACAGGTGTGGCCTGAAAAACCAAAAAAAAAAAAAAAAAAGTTAAAAAATAAAAAAATGTCATGTAATCCACCTTAAGATTATGGTGTGTCTATTTTAATATCAGAAAAATTGTCTAATATTAAAAAGTACTACTGAAAATGAAGACTATTTTATGATGACCAAAAGGCAATTCTTTGGGAAGATTTAATAATTATGTAGCAATTCTAAATCTCTATGCACCTAGGAACAGAATTCCAAAGTACTTAAGATGCAAGAGCAAAGAGAACTTTGCAGAACCTTTCCAGAAGCTAAAGCACATTTTTTACACATTATTGTGTGAATTATATTGCCAAGTTAGTATTAGACAAGGACTATTTCCATACCTAAAGAGGAACATTGTCGAGTGTGAGTTTTGTCAAGATGACATAAAAATTGTAAATAAAATAAGCACGCCTCAAAGTATATATACCTAACAACAAAGTCTAGAAAATGGTGAACCACAAAAACCAATCCTGCCCCCTCACACACCCCATCAAGTGATTCTTTTGTTGACTTTTCCCAAGTACTCAGTTTTTACTTTCCTGCCACAGATTCTTCTGATATGGAATATCTGCATCCTGGGGAATATTGCATGACTCAAACTACTTATTTCAAATTGAAATTTTATTTCAATTTATTTATTATTATTCAAAATTGAAATTTATTGATTGAAGAACATCTGGCTTGAGTATTCTCACTTATACTATTTTCTTTTGGGTTTTGGGCCACACCCAGTGATGCTCAAGGGTTACTCCTGGCTATGCACTCAGAAATTGCTCCTGGCAGGCTCGGAGGATCATATGGGACACCGGGGAACGAATGGAGGTCTGTCATGGGTCAGCTGTGTGCAAGGCAAATGCTCTATAGCTGTGCTATTGCTCTGGCCCTTCACTTCTACTTTCTTAATTTTTCTTGAAAATGCTATAGAAAGAATTTCAGGTTGTAGTGATAGTACAGGAGTTAAGGCACTTGCTTTGCAGGCAGCTGACGCTGGTTCAATTCCTGGTACTGCACATGGGTCACTGTGCCCCATCTGGGGCCTTTTCCAAAGCACAGAATAGCCAGGAATAGCCCTTGAGCACCTCCAGATGTAACCTCCCCAATCCCCTTAACCCCTCTGCTCCCTCAACAGAACACAACAAATAAAAAAATTCCCAAATACGCAATTTTGATCATGAGATTTGGACCATTGTGCTAATCCTGGGCATAATCTGAAGGAATAAAGCAAACAAGGCAGAGGAAGGAGAGGAGGAGGAGAAGCAGGACAAAGAGGAGGAGGAAAAGAAGAAGAAATACTCTCATCAGACACTTGCTTGTTTTTGTGCTACCAACTTGGTTTTAAATTTTGTGCCCATCTCCACATAAAACTCAATTCAAACTGGGTGGTAGTCAAATATAAAATTTGAAAATCCTGATGTTTATAGAATTCCTACTTCAGATTCTGTAGTTTAGCACCAGGTTAGAGGAACATTTTTTTGTTTTTGTTTTTGGTTTTTGGACCACACCCAGTGGCTCTCAGGGGTTACACCTGGCTCTGTGCTCAGAAATTGCTCCTGGCAAGCATGGGGACCATATGAGATGCCAGGATTCGAACCAATGTTGGTCCTGAGTTGACTGCTTGCAAGCCAAACACCCTACCACTGTGCTATCTCTCCAGCCCCAGAGGAACAATTTAATTCAGGTTATCAGGTTATTTTACTCTATATCCAAATAATCCTGAAAGCACAGGGACTACATAATGGTAGATTTTTTTTTTTGAAACACAGGTAGTCTGGTAATCTTCTACCTCATATGAAGAACAAGTTGCCTGCCAAAACTGAGTATAGAGACGACCCCAGGTGGGGGAGTAAGGAGTGAGTAAGGACAGATAGATCAAGCTATCCTGAGCCAGTCCCCCCCCCCCCCAGGTTTACATGTAAGACCATCTCTGTTTTGGGGTAAAACCAAGTATCTGTAACAAACAGATAACAAAGGAACCAGAGATGGTCTTTGTTTTGGGTGAAACCACATAGTAAACAAACAGATATAAAGAAACCAGGGATGATCTTTGTTTTGGGTAAAACACGGTGTAATTTAACAACATGGCAGAGAAGAAAGCTGAACTTCCAAACTAATAAGTAAACTGGGGCCCCGAGCGATAGTACAGTGATAAGGTTGGGTTGATCCCAGGCAAGCCATATGGTCTCCTGAACCTGCCATTGATAGTTTCTGAGCACAAAGCCAGGAATATTGCCTGAGCACCACAAGGTGTGGCCCTAAAACAAACAAAAAAATAATCAAACGAAAACAAAACAACAACAACAAAAAAACACTAGCAAGTAAGTTAGGAAAAGTCATACAGCCTACAAAATTCTGGATGCAGAATGAGATCATTTCCCTCCTTCTTCCTTCAAAGTTGTTCCTTCTCAAATTGAATGTTTAAATCTTCTCTCCTTTCATTTATTTTTTTATTGCTTTACATTACATTATATTCTTACCAAGTTCACTGTGCACCTCACAGAAAACCAGACTTTAAACTCAGCACTCAGGGGCCAGTTCTCTCCATCTCTCTATTGTCTCCTTTGTCCTCATTTCATCTGGCACACGATTGGACTAGAGGTTACCAGTTTTATTTTTAAAAGTAAACTTTCTTTGAAGTTCCCTTTAGCCCTGGCACCATGTTGTCCTGGTGTGCCAGGAAAGCACCATCTTTTCTCACCAGGACAAGAACTATTCCACATGGCTCCTTCTATCTTGAACCCAATTGGCATCTACTTTTCAATTAAAGAGAGAGAAGAATGCAGCTCAGAGTATCCAATGACATTTTCAGTAGTCAGACATAACTAGAAGCGTCAGAGAGACAGCACAGCAGGTTGTGCACTTGCTTTGCAGGCAGCTAACTCCAGTTCGATTCCTGGCATCCCATATGGGCCCAGGGTACCACCAGCAGTGATTCCTGAGTGCAGAGTCAGGAGTAACCTTGTTGTATTGCCTAGTGTGACCCAAAACCAACCAAACAAAAGAAATAGAAATAGGCATAGAAATAGAAATAGGAAGGGAATGATTCTGTGACCTTATCATGAAGAATCCAATGAGATTCCTTCCTGAATGTGCACACCCCAAATTTCAAAATTTCAAATCTGAAATTTCAACTGATGTAATCTTTTATTTCTTTTTTCTTTCACTTGCAGGGTGATTGTTTTTAGATTTTGTAGAGGTAATTTTCTAAACTTTAAGAGTAAGTTGCTTTTATAAAGAGGGAGAATTTCATAAACACATAATAGGGGGCCAGAGTGGTGGCACAAGCAGTAGGGCATGCAGCTGATCCAGAATGGACAGCGGTTCGATCCCCCGGTTTGATCCCATATGGTCCCCCAAGCCAGGAACAATTTCTGAGCTCATAGCCAAAAGTAACCCCTGAGCATCACCGGGTGTGCACCCCCCAAAAAACACATAATAGATATTTCTAAAACATTTGGAAGCTTCTGATCATCAACTCCTCTTCCCCATTTGTAATTTGTTGTCTAGTGATAAGCACGCACAATATTTAAAGCTATTATTTGTGCCTAAATACTACTTTTACTTTTTGGGGCTTTGCACTTTTATTTCCCTCTTCTCATTTTTGTCATAATATTTCAGGGGAAGTAAAAGTTGGACGGTCACAACTGCAAAGATTGGAAGACCCCAAATAACTAGTCAGGCTTCACCTACACTAGGAATTCTATCTGTAAAATGAAAATACTACTGTACCAGTTAGGCAAGCTTCATGACTTAACAGAAAATCCTTGTCCATGTTGTGTGTTTTTCTCTCTCCTCTCCCTCTGGCTCCTTCCCTTCCTTATGATTGTTGATGCTGTTTTGTTTGTGTTTGTAACAAGCCCACACCTGACTATGCTGCCTTCCCTGGATCTCTCATAAGCTTCTGTGCCTGTGCTGGAGTGCTTACTGAGATGAGTGATCCTTTAGTTGTGATGCTCTCTGGTGTTTGCTGTGGTCACACTTGTGCTCAAGAGATCATGCTTCTGGGTCATGCTACTTGCATATATTTTCCAAGTTGGTTTGATTTTAATTTTTATTGTAGTTTAGATAGCATGGTTAAAATAGTGTTTAAGGGCCTGAGTAATGGCACAGTGATAGGGTGTTTGCCTTGCACGTGGCTGACCCAGGACAGATCTGGGTTCAATCCCTGGTGTCCCATATGTTCCCCTGAGCCAGGAGCAACATAGCCAGGAGTAACCCCTCAGAATCACCTGTTGTGGTCCAACAACAACAACAACAACAACAACAACAATAGTGTTTAAGTTTATGATTTCAATGGACGAAATCATGGCACCTTCACCACCACCAATGTGTCCTAGTCACTCCACCATTGTGCTCATATTGCTTCTAGTATGCTTTCATCTTCCATGATCATGCTTTTTGAAAGCTGCACTTGAACCCTTTTTTTTTTTTTGTGATGCTAACAGACATCTAGTTGCAGTGCGGCCAGAAACTGTGGTGTCGGTTGTTGGGGGAAGTTGAACCCCTTTTTGGTGATTTGTGAATCCAGAAATATCTCCCAAAATGAGAGATTAAATCCCATTCTTCTGTTCCCCCTTTTGGGGGAAAGCTAAGTGATAATTCTCCACTGAAAATAATCCAGACGGATACAAAGGTTAGGGGACAAAAGTTTGGTGAAGAGAGTCTTTTAACAATTTTGATGGCAGCTCCCAAAAGACCACCAAACCAGCGGTCAGCTTTGCCAAAAAGCCTTTCTTGCCTCGCCTACAAGCTCTTTATTTTCTCCTTGATAGCCCCCACCTGGAAGATCCAGGTGGGACGACAGGCAAAGAACAATTTACGGAAATACACTACAGTCGGTGACTGGAGCAATAGTACAGATGGGCTTGCATGCTGCTGACACAAATTTGATCTCCCAAATCCATATGGTCCACTGAGCCCTTCACAGCCAATTCCTGAGTACAGAGCCAGGAGCAACGCTGAGCACTTCCCCCTTGACCTCCCAAACAAAAAATGTAGTGCTGGTGATCCCAGCAGCAGAATGATTGAAGACACCAGAGGTTTGAACTCATGACCAGATACTTGTTCTAACCTATTGTAAAATTCTGCTGAACTCCAGTATGTGTCTACCCCCCAAGCAGTGCTCAAGAAATCTAGGGGTCCTGCCTGCACTTATTGGTCAACTAGGCTAGCAAGTTCAATGAGAAGGCCCAGAATGTGGACAGTGCCACTGATAACCTCGGGGGACATGTGGTGCTGGAGGTAGAAACAGGGTCAGCCACATGCAAGGCCCAATGCTATCTCCCTGGTCCATGCTTTTTTTAAAAATGGCATTTCTTATCTTATATAATCAGAAAATCCAGAGAAATGCACTTTCAAGGTGAGAAGTAATGCAAGGGCTTAAGATGTTTGCCTACGGGGGCTGGAGTGATAGTAGAATGAGTATGGCTCTTGCCTTGCACATGGCATATCTGGGTTTTCTCTCCAGCACTCCGTAGGGTTCCCTGGGTTTGCCAGGAGTGGTCCTCAGTGCAGAGCCAGGAGTAAGTTCTGAGCAACTCCAGCATGGTCCTAAAATCTAAAAAAGAAAAGGGGCCAGAGCGATAGCACAGTGGTAGGGCATTTGCCTTGCATGCGGCTGTCCCAGAACAGACCTGGATTCAATTCTCTGAGTCCCATATGGTCCTCTAAGCCAGGAGCGATTTCTGAGCATATAGTCAGGAGTAACCCCTGAGGATCACTGGATGTGACCCCCCCCAAAAAAAAACCCATGTCAGAAAACCAAAAAGCCCTCCAAACAACACACACAAAAAGAAAACCAAAAATGCTGTTTGCCCTAGGAGTGATTTTCTTTTTTCTTGATACTGTTATGATGCTTGATGGGTTTAGGGTACAAGAGTCCTCTGGGAGCTCCTGTTACTGGTGTGGCTATTGTTCTAAGCAAGACAGACAAATTCAAAATGAAAGGAAAAGTCCTGCCTCTTCTGGGAAGTTGGGCCAAGCTAAGAGAAGATTCTTGTCATCAAGTTCTTCAAAGCCTCCTGGTCTGACTGACTTTCCATTCCTAGTTCATTAGGGCCATCTATCTCAGCATGACTCTGCAGCTCTGCTTGTACCCAGTAAGCTCATGGTGGGTGGATACCATCATCCAAACAACTCAGTTGGCAGTGTGTGTGTGTGTGTGTGTGTGTGTGTGTGTGTGTGTGTGTCCCAAGCCAAAAGCAGGCAGTCGGAAAGGAATTAAGAATAGACCCTGAAGGAAACAAAAATAAGGGCTAGGTAAGAACTCTGGCCTGATTGAGGCAATGATTGCAAAATGAAAGAGTGTCCAGCACCCAGTGGGTGCCCAGCGATGACCTGGCCATCTTCATATTCATCATTATCCTAGCTGGAATGTCTAATGCTTTGCCAAAGCATCGGAGGCCAGAGGAATAATCAAGTGTGAAATCACTTGAAAGACAACCATTTAGTGCAAGTTGTAATTCTGCCCCTTCTGTTGTTGGAGCTGCAATTCGAGAGCACCCAAACTGGTCTAAAATCATTCACAAGCAGCCTCTCTCACCCTTTTCTAGATTTCTTTTTCCTTTTTCTTTTAGGGTTTTGTGACCACTCCTGGGGCTGTGTTTATGGGTTATGTCTGGCTTGGTGCTGTTGGTGGGATGGGGGCATGTGGTGTCAGGATCAAACCCACACCTCTGGCATGCAAAGCCAGTTAAGCCCTCTCCAGCTTGGTCATCATTTCTTTCCCTTCAGTCTCACAGGCCGTGGAAATTGGGAGAATTGGAACCAACAGCTCACCTAAGGCCCCAGGGTGAACAACCCTCTCCCAGAACACAATTGCCAGGTATCTGGAATGTCTCAAAGTTCTTGGAAGCAATTAAAAGACATTTTGAACCTTTCCTTAACTCAGTTTCTTGGCAAAGTGTCACATTAGAGACAAAAAAATCCCCATGGAGAATCTGGTCCCTTGATCACAGCATGCAGCTCGATTCATATTAAACAGCTCCAGCGTCTCAACACAGTGCTTGGTGTTCTAGTGTGTAAGGGTTTTCAACACTAAGAGATAGGATTTAAACCTCACTGGTTTGGCATTTCCAGCAACTCTTTTTCTGTTTCTAAATAGTAGGTCTAACTGGGAGCCTGATTTTCTGAGTTCCTTCCTTGGGTGAGCATCCCTGAAAGATCACAGGGCCCAGAAAAAAAATCTTGTTCTGTGGGAGCAAAAGTGATGCAGTTCACTGGACAAACCCATCCCTAGGGCAGAATAACATCCTGGGAGTGGCATCTCAGCAATATGGCTAAGTTCTACTTGTGAGATCCTGATAAGTCAGGCTGAGTGTGCGGCCCTGCCTATAGCCTATCTGTAAACTAAAACTATTTCATTAACTACGCATCTCTTGCCTTTCAGCACCAAAGTTGTTCTTGGTTTTATCTGGCATCTTTATCCGAGATGAAGTGGTTTGACCTGTTGGGTGCTTATCAGGATATTGCTCAGGGCGAAGGCTTTATTTTAAGTGGCTCTCTGCATCTCTTCATTTCTCTCCAGCCCCAGACAATCCAGACATTAGTTTGACTGAAGAGCTGTAGCAACTGAGCCTCAGCCTAAGAAGCACCTTGATTGTTAACCCCTTACCAGGGACTGGACAAGGTAAGGAAGACCTCTCCTAGGTGGCCCGAGTGGGAGTCAAAGTGAATGCCAAGAACATTAGTAGGTTGGGTGTTTGGCTGACCTGGCATTCGGTATGGTCCCCTAAGCACTGTCAGATGTGTCCCCAAAGCAAACAAAAAAGTTAATTCCAAATTGTCATGTGATTCATGGCAAGTCACTGTTTATTCCCTCAGCCACTGTTTTATGCTTTTTTTTTTTTTCTGGTTCTGTAAAAAGAAAGGGTTTGTCAGAATATGTTCGAAAGGTGTTTTTTTCTTTTTAATATTTTTTGCATTTTTATTTTATTTTCCCCAGTGCATTCTGGGATTCCACTATAGTATTACCTGGAGTTTAAAGGGATCATATCCAGAGGTCTTTGTGATGTGACTTGTTGTTCATGGCCATAGCCTTCCAGCTTCTGGCCATTTTATTCATTGGTTCTTGTCAGTTTTCTCTCACCAGAGCTTTAAGGGTGGAGAGTGACATTGTACCTGTTCAGAGGTTAGACTTCATCTACCTACCTGGCTTTTACATGTGACCCAGACATGGATTGCATAGGAGTCCAAATGTCCTAGGGTGTGCTAGGGTGATGGCTTTATGTGGGAAGGTGCAGCAGGATGAGGAAGTTAAATTTCTCATCAGTTAGAGAAGAAGAAAGAGAAGAGGAAGAGAGGAAAAAATAAAGAGGAAAATGATAGATTGAGCAAACACCCAGAAATCTTAACTGATAGTAATATTAATAGTTTCCTGTGAAGTCCTTTGGATATTGTAGTTCATATCTCAGTACTGCAGCAAGCATGATCCTTATACTAGGAAAAGAAGAAAACCCTGTTTACAAGGAGCTCCACCTGGGCAGCAGCTGCTATTTATTATTTTTTTAATTTAATTTTTTATTTTTGGGTCATACCTGGCAGCACTCAGGGGTTACTCCTGGCTCTATGCTCAGAAATTGCTCCTGGCAGGCTCGGGGGACCACAAGGGATGCCGGGATTCGAACCACCGTCCTTCTGCATGCAAGACAAAGCCCTACCTCCATGCTATCTCTCCGGCTCTAGCAGCTGTTATTACACTCGATCTCTGTCACTTCTTTGGACCCACTGCACCCTGTTTTATTTTCCTGAGTTCTTTCAGGATTCCTGAGCTCCTAGAAAATATTCCCTAACCCTCCCATGAATAGACAGGTAAATTGCCTTTCTGCAATCTATCACCTTTTTCTTTCACAATGATCCAAAAAGTAATCAGATATAATTCTCTGATGTTCCCAAATATATTTTTCAGTTTCCCTTAAAATACCTTAAAAAAACCCTGGAGTCCTAAATAGTGATCTTTGCAACATGTAGACCAATGTACTCTGATGATGATGTGTGTAAGAGATTAGGTTCAGTAAGTGAGAATTTGACAAGTCATGCCCTAGTAACACAGGCTTATAAAAGAACAACAAATATTTTCTATGGAGCATAATGACTTTAGCATGCTCTTGGCTCTGAGTTCTCACTTCATAGAAAATAATATCTGAAATAGGGAAAAAATATCAGGTGTAAATGTGGATTTAACCAGGGCAGTCAATGTTCTTTTTCTATGAGATAAATGATATGAGTTGTGGGCAATTTTACAGGTTTGGGAGAGTCTTACTTCTGTCATAGGAGGCCAATGTAGACTACAAGGAAACTTTTAGTATACAAATAGCATTAAAAAATCCATTATTTTTCTACACTGTTTAATCTATTTGTCAACAACTGAGAGTCTGCATACCAGCTATGAAATAGGCAGTTAGGAGCTGTGAGCATATCAAGAACAACAAACTTAGTCCAGAAGTCCAGAAGACAAAGAGGCAACATAAAACTACAGTAGTGATAAAAGTATATGTAAATTGGGGCTGGAGTGGTGGCACAAGCGGCAGGGTGTCTGCCTTGCACTCTCTAACCTAGGACGGACCGTGATTTGATGCCTTGGCATCCCATATGGTCTCCCAAGCCAGGAGCGATTTCTAAACACATAGCCAGAAGTAACCCCTGAGCTTCACCAGGTGTGGCCCCAAAACAAATAGCAAAAAAAAAAAAAATGTATATGAAAATGAAGGAATAATTCTTAAAATGAAGGAATAATCCCTAAGCACAGAACCAGGATGAGCACTGCTGGGTGTGTCCCCACCAAAACTCAGAGCCTGGATATAATTTTTCAGAGTGTTGAGAATTTGGTATTGAAATTGACAGCAAAGGCTTTCTAGAAACTGGACACTACGCAATGGGTGGGAGAGGGCTGCAGGGGTGCATGGATAGGGAATGCAAATGGCATACCTGATTCTCTTTTTGGACTTCCTTTCAGAGTAGGGCCTTGAGTAGAACACTGTTATAGCATGATGGGGAAGTGGATTTGAAGGGGATGGGATTTCAACAGGTGGAGGAATTTACACCTGTGCCAGGTAACAGGGAGAGTGGCAGTTTCTGAGCGATTCCAGCAGAAGTGACTCAGGGAAGAAATTTCAACAATTTTTTTTTTTAGAAATTTGAGGCACCATAATTTTTACAATTGCTGTTCATAATAGGGCTTCCCACATACAATATTCCAATTCTACACTTTGTCAGAGTGTCTACTTCCTACTACCATAATTTTAGTGCCCCTTATTCCCCCCACTTCCACCCCTGTGTTCCTCTCACAGAGGTGAACTCCATTATGTGGACCAATTCTCATTTTTTTTTCTTGCTTTTGGCCATTTGTTTTTCCCTTACTATTTCCTTATAGCTCATATCTGAGGGAGCTCAGCCTGTATCTGTCTCTTGTGTTTTTGTTTTTGGGTCACACCCAGTGGCGCTAAGGGGTCACTCCTAGCTCTATGCTCAGAAGTTGCTCCTGGCAGGCTCGGGAGACCATGTGGAATGCCGGGATTTGAACCACCATCCTTCTGCATGCAAGGCAAATGCCCTACATCCATGCTATCTCTCTGGCCCCCTGTATCTGTCTCTTTAGACTCAAGAAGAATTTGAATTTTAGTTTTCAGGATACCGGGGACATCTGGACACTGCCAGAGCCTGTAAGGACTTGGTGATACAACTTGGGCCCTGCCTGAAGGAGGAGGTCATGGAGTGTCAAGAAAGTAATTAGTAGAATCAACAAGATGTTGGGATAGTGCCAATATGAGAAATGCTGGTGAAGCATGAGTCTGAGCTAAAATATCTGTAGCATTGGGGAGAAGAACAGTGTTGTTGTGATCTCCACAAGTGACAGGGGATTTCCAGGTCCTCTGGGATATGATGACAGTTGGACTTATTTTCTCCAGCTGCTCCTAAGCCTTGATCTAGATCCTGGAATGGGCTGGAGGAGCCAGGAGACTTCTGATTTTCTCATAGTGTTGCCTCCCATTACCCATGTGGCTTTTTGATCTTTCATGTTCCAAAGATGGTGACATCAAACATGTCCCATAATGGAAGCTTCCTGACACTTCTTATTCCCTGGGAAGGTAGTACAGAGCATTGAGACAAGTTTTGTATCTGCTGTTACAGAAAGGCAATGAAATAACTAACCCAGTCCCTTTTTCTTGTCTCAGGAGAGGGGGCATCTCCTTCTTTCTCCCTCTGAAGAGGCTCATGTCTCAGCCTTGGCTCAACACTATACAAGATGTATTTCTTGGAGCAAGTTACTGAACCTCATTGAGGCACAATTTTTTCATCCACCCATTAGCAGCTCTCAAGTGTATAAAAAGAATGAAATGAGAGATGATTGTAAAATCTTGCCAAGTCCAGGACACAGGAATCACTGAATGAAGGGCAGCCATGCCCACTTGTAGGTTTGCAGGGACAGCTGTGAAAGATGGCGAGTGTCAGACAGCCATCTTCTCACATTCTTGTCAGGCCTTCAGTCTACTTCAGAGCATCTGCTTCCATTCCTCTGTACCTGTATGGCCCTTTCTTTGTTCTCTCTTTTGTTTTTGTGGGATGCCCTGTTTTAGGTCACACCATCCCCTAGATTTTGCTTATTATCTTACTGAGAAATCGCTCAGCTTTATTTTTTCCTTTAGTGTGTATGTTTTCAGATATTCACTATTTGAACAGTTGAGGAGGTTAAAGTTATTGAATCAATTTTATTTATTTATTTTGGGTTTTTAGGCCACACCCAATGGCATTCAGGGGTTACTCTTGGCTCTGCTCAGAAATTTCTCTTGGCAGGCTCAGGAGACCATATGAAATTCTGGGGATGGAATCTGGGTCCGTCCCTGGTTGGTCTTGTGCAAACATCCTACCTGCTGTGGTATTGCTCTGGCTCCCTGAATCAATTTTAATATGAAAGTAAGGTGGAAGAAGGGAAAATTGGGAATGAGAAACTTTCAAATTATTTTAAAAGCTGAGAAAAATCTCTAGGATTTTCTTTGTCTCATTTTACAAAATGTGCTGTTGAATTGAATTTCATGAAGTTACAGAGTGGCTGAGGTTTAGAGCCCTCTTTCTTTTCCCTTTTTATTTCATATTCCTGGAATCGTCAATGCATAGGATAGATGTTTATAAAACATTTACTCCCAGGATTGAATGGAAGTAAATCTTCATCTCTAGCTGACAAAAAAGTTTGTCAGTGGTAGAAAATCCAGAAGACAGAAATAAGTAAACCTATGAATCTCCATGTTCTACATTTGAACTATATTGTTCAGTAGTAAGTTGCACTCCTCACAATTTCCAGATGTCTCCCTTTTTATGTGCCAAAATTTCTCCAAAATGTATGTAAAAATTCATGAAGTTTTGGTATTGAAATAATTCATAGCTTACTGAGTTCATATAAATACTCAACTCTCTTTAGAAAGAAAGATACATTAATTTGTTCAATGAGATTGACTTCTGTGGAAAAAATGAAGGAAATGTGGAACTCAGAAGCAGAAAATCACTTGAGAATCTTAACACAATAGTTTGATGATAAAATACTGAGGAAGGGATAAGCATTAGTGACTAGAAAAGGAACACTGAGAACAGTGATTTCTTTTTCAGCATGGTAATAATTGAAACAGGCCAATTGGAATCAATCACATGATCTGATTCTTTTTCTGGATCCACTTTTTACTAGGAGCTTTAGCTAATTCAGAACCTTGCTAAATCTCAGTATCTTCACTTTTCATATAAAGATCATGGAGCTTTGAATTATCTTGAAGAATCTAATACAGAGTGGGCTGTTGAATACCCAAAGTGTGATATTTATTTTTTTTGGTAAAATCAACTACGGTAATAAGTTAATATCAAATGGACCAGTCAGGGATTATGTATAAATTCTATCAACAAGCAAGTGTGGAACAAACATAATGGACTGGTATTATGGATTGGTATTATGGTTGTTTTATCACAGGTCTCCATCATCTTCAAGCAAAAACAATGGCCAGTAAAAATAATGTAACTGAGTTAATTTTAACAGGCCTTTTCCAGGACTCAGAGGTGCAGAAGGTATGCTTCGTGCTGTTTCTTCCCGTGTACCTGGCCACAGTGATTGGCAATGGCCTCATTGTTATAACAGTGACCCTCAGTAAGAGTCTACGCTCCCCCATGTACTTCTTCCTCAGCTACCTGTCACTGGTGGAGATCAGTTACTCCTCCACAATCGTCCCGAAATTCATCACTGACTTACTTGCCAAGGTCAAAACCATCTCCATGGAGGGTTGTCTAGCTCAGATATTTTTCTTCCACTTCTTAGGGGTCACTGAGATTCTTTTGCTTGTCGTGATGGCCTATGACCGTTACGTGGCCATCTGCAAGCCTCTTCATTATATGAACATAATGAGCAGTCAACTGTGTCATGTCATGGTGGCTGGTTCCTGGCTTGGGGGTTTTATTCATTCCATAATTCAAATTCTCATCACCATCCAGTTGCCTTTCTGTGGCCCTAATGTGGTTGACCACTACTTCTGTGATCTCTTGCCATTATTCAAGCTCGCATGTACTGATACCTCTGTGGAGGGCATCAGCGTCATGGCCAATAGTGGATTAATTGCTCTGTGCTCTTTCCTCATCTTGCTGACCTCCTACATTGTCATCTTGGTCAACTTGCGGAACCACTCTGCCGAAGGGAGGCGCAAAGCCCTCTCCACCTGTGCCTCTCACATCACAGTGGTCATGTTGTTCTTTGGACCTGCCATCTTCCTCTACATGCGGCCCTCCTCCACCTTCACTGAGGACAAACTGGTGGCTGTGTTCTACACAGTTGTCACCCCCATGCTGAACCCCATCATCTATACACTCAGAAATAAAGAGGTGAAAATTGCCATGAGGAAATTGTGGGGCAAAAAGGACACATGATGGAGTAAAACTGTGAAAGAGAGGGGCCAGAGAGATAGCATGTTGGTTAGGCATTTGCCTTGTATGCAGAAGGTCAATGATTTGCATCCTGGCATCCCACATGGTCCCCTGAGCCAGCCAGGAGCGATTTCTGAGCATAGAGCCAGGAGTAACTCCTGAATATTGCCAGGTGTGACCCAAAAACCAAAAAAAAAATGTGAAAGAGATTAAAATTTTTTTTTATCTTGTTGGACATGCAAGAATGACAAAAACAAACAAAAGGATTGATGTTACCGCTACTGTGATTTTCCTTAGTAAGTTTTTTTCCTTTGGTAGCCTGACATACTGTGTCAAGAACAGAGGTCATAGTGGTTCCATGACAGCCAAGAATATCAGGATTTTGGTGATATTAAGATTCAAAGTTGGGGCCGGGTAGGTGGCGCTGGAGGTAAGGTGTCTGCCTTGCAAGCGCTAGCCAAGGAAGGACCGCGGTTCGATCCCCCGGCGTCCCATATGGTCCCCCCAAGCCAGGGGCGATTTCTGAGCACATAGCCAGGAGTAACCCCTGAGCGTCAACGGGTGTGGCCCAAAAACCAAAAAAAAAAAAAAAAAAAAAAAAAAAAGATTCAAAGTTAGGGGCCAAAGAGATAGCATGGAGGTAAGGCATTTGCCTTTTATGCAGAAGGTCATTGGTTCGAATCCCGGCATCCCATATGGTCCCCCGAGCCTGGCAGGAGAGATTTCTGAGCATAGAGCCAGGAGTAACCCTTGAGCACCGCTGGGTGTGACCCAAATAGAAAAACAAAAACACACAAAAAAACAAACAAAACAAAACAAAAAAAGATTCAAAGTTAGGGGGATGAAGAAATTGTACAATGGTATAGGATGTTCGCCTTGTATGTGACTGACCTGTATTCTATCCCCTGCATCCCATATGGTACCTGGAGCCTGTAAGAGTAATTTCTGCATGCAGAGCCAGGAGTAACCCCTAGCACTGCAGATTGTGACTCAAAAATCAACCCTCCGCAAAAATTTTCAAGTTTAGTTAAAATACAAAGAAAACATATGTGATGCCAGGGATTGAACCTAGGTTGGTAGCATGCAAGGCAAACACCCTGCCATCATACTATTGCTTGTGCTCCTGATTAATGTTCATTGGTGAAGTCAGAGGAGATGACTTATGTCAATGTTTATTGTTTTTTCTATCATCTATCATTGTGAACAATTTAGAGAAGAAAATTTGGCCTCAGTCGACTTAAGAATTGTATATACTTTCTACTGTTGAACTCCACTCCCCTTCTTTCCTTTAAGGTAAGGTAAAAGAATAAGGGCTGGAACATGTTAAATGTGCTACAGAATCCTGGTTTGTTTCTCTCTGGTGAGATACTGCCTGAGCATGTAGGTGAAGGATGATTTTAAAGGTGCTGGGAAAAACCTCTCCATGGTTGATGATGACCATAATTGATTCTTTAAAAAAAAATCTCAATTCTACCTGTATTGACTTTTCCAGCCTTAACTTTCTGACAAAATCTTAGACATTCTTTGTCATTTCATCTGACTTTTCTTTGGACTGAATTTATGCCACCTGTTCATGGCTATTTTTAATATACATATATCATTTCATTGATCTCTTTGATTATAATTATGTTATGTGTTTCTCTTCACTAGACTATAGATTCCCAAGAGAAAGTCTATCTATATTCCTTTCTTTGTGGCTCTAAATGTTATGCATGCAGCAGACACTTCATAAATGTTTGTGGAAAGAAAACCCCTTAGGACTGTGCTTAGTTCTTTCTATACTACTTCTTACTGATTTTCTGTGAACACTGTGGGGGCTAGGAACATGTATTTTCTTGTTAAAAATGTACCCAACACAATAGCTAGAATGTGGGAACAACCCACATATTTAACCACAGATGAATGAATAAAGGAATTGTGATATTTGCACACAGTGAAATATTATCCCTCTGTAAGGCACATGAAAAAATGCTTCACGTCACTAATCATCAGGGAGATGCAAAACAACTATGAGGTACCATCTCACACCACAGAGATTGGCGCACATCACAAAGAATGAGAACAAGCAGTGCTGGCGGGGATGTGGAGAGAAAGGAACTCTTATTCACTGCTGGTGGGAATGCCATGTAGTTCAACCATTATGGATAGCGATATGGAGGTTCCTCAAAAACTGGAAATTGAGCTCACATATGACCCAGCTATACCACTCCTAGGAATATACACTAGGAACACAAAAATACAATGCAAAAATTCCTTCCTCACACCTATATTGGTTGCAGCACTATTTACAATAGCCAGACTATGGAAACAACCAAGATGCCCTTCAACAGATGAATGGCTAAAGAAACTGTGGTATATATACACAATGGAATATTATGCAGCTGTCAGGAGAGATGAAGTTATGAAATTTTTCTATACATGGATGTACATGGAATCTATCATGCTGTGTGAAATAAGTCAGAGGGAGAGAGATAGAAGCAGAATAGTCTCACTCGTATATAGGTTTTGAGAAAAATAAAAGACATTTTTTGCAATAATTCTCAGAGACAAAAGAGAGGAGGGCTGGAAGGTCCAGCTCATGACATGAAGCTCACCACAGAGTGATGAGTGCAGTTAGAGAAATAACTACATTGAGAACTATCATAACAAAATGAATGAATGAGGGAAGTAGAAAGCCTGTCTAGAGTACAGGCAGGGGTAGGGTAGGGAGGAGGGAGATTCAGGACATTGGTGATGGGAATGTTGCACTGGTGAAGGGGGGTGTTCTTTACATGACTGAAACCCAACTACAATCATATTTGTAATCAAGATGTTTCAATAAAGATATTAATAAAAAAGAAAAGATGAAATCATAAAAGTTTCCTACAACGTGAATGGAATGAGAAGGTATTAGGCTAAGCAAAGTAACTTAGAGAGAGAACAAATATTGGATGATATCACTCATCTGTAGGACATAAAGAGACAAAACAAGAGACTAGACAGTATCAAATGACAAATCCTTTGCCTTAGATTATCAAACTCATTAAACAATAGGGGAAGGAAGGATTAAGATCGAACTATAGGTGGGGCCGAAGAGTAAGCATGGAAATAGGGTGTTTACCTTGCATGCAGAAAGTCATATGGTTCAAATCCCGGCATCCCGTATGATCCTCTGAGCCTGACAGGAGCAATTTCTGAGCATAGAGCCATGAGTAACCCCTGAGTGCTGCTGGGTGTGAACCAAAAAACAAAACAAACAAACAAACAAAAAAGATTGAACTATAGGAAACCTAAAACCTAAGGACTGTAGTGGAGAGTCATTGACCCTGATAGACATTAACTTTACATCAATACTACAAAATTGTAATAATAATACGTAAACTATAACTTTAATTATAAAATACTATGATTTTTGTATCATTACGCTGAATAGTAGATAAGATCACTTACTTGATATAAAAATTAAGAAAAGAAAATGATTTGGGATTGGAATGATAGCAGATAGTTGGATTGCCTCGCCTGTGACCAACCTGGATTTCATTCTAGCATCCCACATGATCTCCCTCCCCAGCACTTCCAGCACTTCACAATCAGTCTTTTTGTTCAGATACTCAGAAAAGGTCTTAATTTATCTGACAAGGTTTTCAAGCATCCAAAGATAAGTTCTTCAGTTGATTTTGTGATTCTTGGTGCAAAAATTCTGTTTTGTTGCTCAATAAATATTGGTTCTGTCAAGTTACATTAGTTTTGACTATAACACAGATGACTCCTTTATTTTTTATGCCAATGCACTTGAAAATACGTGAACATATATTTTGAAACTTTATGCCAAGTTAAACTCAAGAAAGCCACCATTGAGTGAGTGAGTAAGAAATGGCTGGATGTGGGGGTTTCCAGGCAGAGTGCTGATTGCTCTACCTGCAGAGTCTCCACCCAGCTGTGCTTCTTCTGAGGAAACTGAGCACCGGAAGGGAGCCCTGTCCTACTCTTCTCTGTCTTTCCTGAACTCTGGAAGCTCTCCTCAGAGCCCTGGGAGGCCAGCCCCAAAGAAACTACATTTGGAGGCTACCCAGCGAGCCAGTGAGTGAGTGAGAAATGGCTGGATGTGGGGGTTTCCAGGCAGAGTGCTGATTGCTCTACCTGCAGAGTCTCCACCCGGCTGTGCTTCTTCTGAGGAAACTGAACACCGGAAGGGAGCCCTGTCCTACTCTCCTCTGTCTTTCCTGAACTCTGGAAGCTCTCCTCAGAGCCCTGGGAAGCGAACCCCAAAGAAATGACATTTGGAAGCTACCCAGCGAGCCAGAAACTGAGCACCTGAAGGGAGCCCTGTCCTACTCTTCTCTGTCTTTCCTGAACTCTGGAAGCTCTCCTCAGAGCCCTGGGAAGCGAACCCCAAAGAAACTACATTCGGAAGCTACCCAGCGAGCCAGTGACTCTCCTCAGAGTCCTGGGAAGTGAACCCCAAAAATACAGCATTCTGAAGCTGCCCAGCGAGCGAGTGAAAACTACGCCTGACCAGTGGGGCCCGACTGTGAAAAACTGTGAGTGCTGCCTGTGTGTGTCTCTCTGCTATCCTGTTGCGTGAACCTCCTGAGAGTGGGCTGAAAAGAGGCTCCAGAAGGCACTTAGCTCCACTTCGCTACGCAGCCGTGCGCTCTTTCTAAAAAAAGAACACCATCACAAGAAGAAAAAAACCACACTAAGAACTGTGCTGGATCATAGAAGCAAGAATTTCTCTCCAGACTGTCTTCTCTGCTGCGTGCTTGGGCCTAAGATTTGATCCTGTGTGAGGCTTCATCCACGGAGGACTCCCCTACCTTGGAGGCAAGTCGGCCCATCCAGAAAGGGCGGAGCCAGAGAAGTGTGTTGCCTGCATCATATAACCAATGAATACCACCACAACATGTAGAAAAACCCACAATACAAGTGTGACAATGGGGAAACAACGCAGGCCAGCATCAGACATAGAGAATGAAGATGACAATTCTGATGACCAGTTAACGACCAACCAACTAATCAATCTCTCAGATAAGGACTTTAGAGTAGCAATATGGAATATACTCAAAGAACTCAAAGAAACCATGAATAGAATAGAACAGAACACTAATAAGAATCAAGAAAATATGAAGACAGAAATCACAAAACTCCAAACTGAAATAACATGTCAAATAACAGGCCTGAAAAAAATCAGTAAACGAAGTGAATGACAAAATGGATAAGCTCTGGGACAGGGTATCAGAAGCTGAGAATAGACTTGGTGCTGTGGAAGATGAGATACATAACAATTCCATACAACAGGAGAGATTGGAAAAAAAAACTTAAGACAAATGAACAGACAATGGAAAAATTAGTCAAAGAATGGGAACAGATGAAAATAGAGGTCTATGATAAGATCAACAGAAACAACTTAAGAATCATTGGAGTCCCAGAGACCCAGGAAGAAAATTTCCAGGAAGAATCAACGGTCAAGAACATCATTAAAGAGAAACTCCCAGAGCTAAAGAATATATGTGATCAAATCCTGCAACCAAAAGAGACCCAAGAAAAACCACCCCAAGACACATCCTAGTCACAATGACAAATCCCACAGATAGAGACAGAATTCTGAAAACAGCAAGATCAAAAGGGGAAATTACATTCAAGCAAGCATCCTTGAGATTTACAGCAGACCTGTCACCAGAAACACTAAATGCCAGAAAGCAGTGGTGGGATATTGTGACAAGACTGAATGAAATGAATGCTTCACCTAGAATACTGTACCCAGCAAAACTCACTTTCCGGTTTGACGGAAGAATACATGGTTTCACAGACAAAAAACAGCTCAGAAACTTTACAGACTCAAAACCAGTCTTAAGAGAAAAACTGAAAGACCTAATCTAAGACAAGACTGACCAAAAGACACACCAAATTTCGATATAAAGATGGCATTAAATCCCAGGACAATTCTTTCTCTCAACGTCAATGGACTAAATGCACCAGTTAAGAGACACAGAGTGACTAAATGGATCAAAAAACTCAATCCAACCTTCTGCTGCCTACAAGAAACGCACCTGAATAGTCAGAACAAACATAGACTCAAAATAAAAGGCTGGAGAAAAGTTATCCAAGCAAACAACACCCATAAAAAAGCTGGAGTGGCCATATTAATATCAGATAATGCAAACTTT
Source organism: Suncus etruscus (assembly GCF_024139225.1). Classification (NCBI taxonomy): domain Eukaryota; kingdom Metazoa; phylum Chordata; class Mammalia; order Eulipotyphla; family Soricidae; genus Suncus; species Suncus etruscus. Next base: position 97,823,794 of record NC_064856.1, read on the forward strand.
ATACTCAGGAAGGTTGTAAGGGACAAAGATGGACATTTTATATTAATCAAGGGGTATGTAGAGCAGGAAGAAATAACTCTCCTAAACATATATGCACCAAATGAGGGGCCAGAAAAATATTTAAAACAACTGTTGACAAATCTGAAAAACAATATCAATAACAACACAATAATTGTGGGGGACCTCAACACTGCTTTGTCAACACTGGATAGGTCAACCAGACTGAAACCCAACAAGAATATACTAGACCTGAGGAGAGAAATGGAAGAAAGAGGCCTAGTGGATATATATAGGACACTCCATCCCCAGAAACCTGGATACACATTCTTCTCCAATGTACATGGGACATTCTCCAGGATAGACTACATGCTGGCACATAAAACATACCTCCATAATATCAAGAGGATAGAAATTTTGCAGACTACCTTCACTGACCACAAGGCTCTGAAATTATTTGTGAATTCCAAAGGGACTCAGAAGAAAAACTTTAACACCTGGAAGTTAAACAGCCTCATATTCAATAACCAGTGGGTCCGAGATGAAATCAAGAAGGAAATCAAAAGATTCCTGGAAACAAATGACAATAAAGACACAAACTATCAGAACTTATGGGACACAGCAAAAGCAGTACTGAGAGGAAAATTTATAGCTTTGCAAGCACACATCAGGAAGGAAGAAGGAGCTTACCTGAGTAGCTTAATGACACAGCTAATAGAACTAGAAAGTACTCAACAAAAGGACCCAAAAATAGGAAGACAGAAGGAAATAACAAAGCTGAGAGCAGAAATCAACGAAGTGGAAACCCAAAAAACATTCCGAAAGATCAACGAAAGCAGAAGTTGGTTCTTTGAAAAAATAAACAAGATTGATAGACCACTGGCAAACCTAACAAAGAAAGAGAGAGAGAGAAACTTAATAACTCGTATTAGGAATGAAAAAGGAGAGATCACTACTGATATGACAGAGATTCAAAGGGTAATCAGAAACTACTTTGAAAAACTCTATGCCACTAAAAATGAGAACCTGGAAGAAATGGATAAATTCTTGGACTCTTATAATCTTCCACGGTTGAAAGAAGAGGATGTAGCATATCTAAACACCCCCATCACCATTGATGAAATAAAAATGGTAATCAAAAGTCTGCCTAAAAACAAAAGCCCAGGCCCAGATGGATTCACTAATGAATTCTATCAAACTTTCCAAGAGGAACTACTACCAATCCTGGCAAGACTCTTTCATGAAATTGAACAAGTGGAAACACTCCCAAATAGCTTTTATGAAGCCAACATCACCTTGATACCTAAACCAGACAGAGATGCTATGAAAAAAGAAAATTACAGACCAATATCGCTGATGAATGCAGATGCAAAGATCCTCAACAAAAACCTGGCAAATAGGATTCAATACCTCATTAAGAAGATCATCCACTACGATCAAGTAGGTTTCATCCCAGGAATGCAAGGATGGTTTAACATCCGTAAGTCTATCAACATAATACACAACATCAACAACAAGAAAAATAAAAACCACATGATTATATCAATAGATGCAGAGAAAGCATTTGACAAGGTCCAACACCCATTCTTGATCAAAACTGTCAGCAAGATGGGAATGGAAGGAACCTTTCTCAATATAGTTAAGGCCATCTACCACAAGCCAGTGGCAAATATTGTCCTCAATGGAGAAAAACTAAACGCCTTCCCTCTAAATTCTGGCACAAGACAAGGCTGTCCTCTCTCACCACTCCTATTCAACATAGCACTGGAAGTACTTGCTATAGCGATTAGGCAAGAAAAAGATATCAAGGGAATCCAGATAGGAAAGGAAGAAGTCAAGCTCTCACTGTTTGCAGATGACATGATGCTCTACTTAGAAAACCCTAAAGACTCTACCAAAAAGCTTCTAGAAACAATAGACTCATATAGCAAGGTGGCAGGCTACAAAATTAACACACAAAAATCAATGGCCTTTCTATACACCAATAGTAATAAGGAAGAAATGGACATTAAGAAAACAACCCCATTCACAATAGTGCCACACAAACTCAAATATCTTGGAATCAACTTGACTAAAAATGTGAAAGACCTATACAAAGAAAACTATAAAACTCTGCTCCAAGAAATAAGAGAGGACACGCGGAAATGGAAACACATACCCTGCTCATGGATTGGCAGGATTAACATCATCAAAATGGCAATACTCCCCAAGGCATTATACAGATTCAACACTATCTCTCTAAAGATACCTATGACATTCTTCAAAGAGGTAGATCAGGCACTTTTGAAATTTGTTTGGAACAATAAACACCCTAGAATAGCTAAAGCAATCATTGGGAAAAAGAATATGGGAGGAATTACTTTCCCCAACTTTAAACTTTACTACAAAGCAATAGTTATCAAAACAGCATGGTATTGTAATAAGGACAGACCCTCAGATCAGTGGAATAGGCTTGAATACTCAGAAAATGTTCCCCAGACATACAATCACCTAATTTTTGATAAAGGAGCAGGAAATCCTAAATGGAGCAAGAAAAGCCTCTTCAACAAGTGGTGTTGGCACAACTGGCTAGCCACTTGCAAAAACTTGAACTTAGACCCCCATCTAACATCATGTACAAAGGTAAAATCCAAATGGATTAAAGACCTCGATATCCGACCCCAAACCATAAGATATATAGAACAGCACATAGGCAAAACTCTCCAGGACATTGAGACTTCAGGCATCTTCAAGGAGGAAACTGCACTCTCCAAGCAAGTGAAAACAGAGATTAACAGATGGGAATATATTAAGTTGAGAAGCTTCTGCACCTCAAAGGAAATAGTGCCCAGGATACAAGAGCCACCCACTGAGTGGGAGAATCTATTCACCCAATACCCATTAGACAAGGGGCTAATCTCCAAAATATACAAGGCACTGACAGAAATTTACAAGAAAAAAACATCTAATCCCATCAAAAAATGGGGAGAAGAAATGAACAGACACTTTGACAAAGAAGAAATACAAATGGCCAAAAGACACATGAAGAAATGCTCTACATCACTAATCATCAGAGAGATGCAAATCAAAACAACAATGAGATACCACCTCACACCACAGAGAATGGCACACATCACAAAGAATGAGAACAAACAGTGCTGGCAGGGATGTGGAGAGAAAGGAACTCTTATCCACTGCTGGTGGGAATGCCGTCTAGTTCAACCTTTATGGAAAGCAATATGGAGATTCCTCCAAAAACTGGAAATCGAGCTCCCATACAATCCAGCTATACCACTCCTAGGAATATATCCTAAGAACACAAAAATACAATACAAAAATCCCTTCCTTACACCTATATTCATTGCAGCACTATTTACCATAGCAAGACTCTGGAAACAACCAAGATGCCCTTCAACAGACGAATGGCTAAAGAAACTGTGGTACATATACACAATGGAATATTATGCAGCTGTCAGGAGGGATGAAGTCATGAAATTTTCCTATACATGGATGTACACAGAATCTATTATGCTGAGTGAAATAAGTCAGAGAGAGAGAGAAAAACGCAGAATGGTCTCACTCATCTATGGGTTTTAAGAAAAGCAATAATAAATTTCAGACACAAAAGAGAAAAGAGCTGGAAGTTCCAGCTCACCTCAGGAAGCTCACCACAAAGAGTGATGTGTTTAGTTAGAGAAATAACTACATTTTGAACTGTCCTAATATTGAGAATGTATGAGGGAAATGTAGAGCCTGTTTAGAGTACAGGCGGGGGTTGGGTGGGGAGGAGGGAGATTTGGGACTTGGGTGATGGGAATGTTGCACTGGTGATGGGTGGTGTTCCTTTTATGACTGAAACCCAAACACAATCATGTATGTAACCAAGGTGTTTAAATAAAAAAAAAAAAAAAGAAAGCCACCATTTATTTTCCCCAGAATTTTAGTTGCATCATGGCAGACTAGTCTTCAGGATTCAGAATGTGATAGAACCTTATGTTTGCGCATTTTGGTTTTCTTTCTGAGAGCTTCTGAAAGATCATCCTCGCTGTCATTGGCACTGAATATGTACTTCATGGCCGTGAGTGTTGACTGATCTGAATGGTCTCATTTCTCAGGGTCATCTCATCTCTACCTGGAGTTTGAGAGCTAATTACCCACTTTTTCAGGTTATCACTGGAACAGACAAAGAAAGCCAAAGAAAACTTCATTCCTTATTGTTTTCAGAGACAAGAAAAGGTTGTGGAGTTTGAAAAACACCTCAACTCACAGAGCACAACAGTTTGTTCTGTCTATTCTCTCATCTAGCATTGGAGACTTTGGAATTGTTGATATCACATAATTAAAAATTTATTTCTTTTTTATTTTTGTTTAGAATTAAGTTTTCATTTTAGATGAAATATGTCAAAGTTTTCAGGAGTCACATTTTCAATTTCTGAACTGTTTGAGATCTCAATCTAATATGCAAAGTTTTAAGTTGTTCAAGACCTCAAGCTGATATCTTGGATAGTTTTTAAGGCTTAGAAGCCATTAAATGGCAAGTTAACTAATGTATGTAGATATAAGTAGTATATTAAATGAGAGCATTTTTATAAAAATGATGTATTTCTTGACAATGGATGTAAAATGATCTCATTGTAGAATAATTGGAGAGTGCAGTAAAGTGTTCTGTATATACAATTTTGTATTCTTTTCCTATTTGTTATTTGTATTCTTTTAGGTAGAAGTTTGAAGATGACAGAAAAAAAGGCAACTTAATGACACAGAATTGCCAAAGTTCCACAGTAGGAGTCCTCCAAAGGGATGATGGGGGCCCACACTGTTCTCAGCATGAGCGTCAGCCTCATGACCTCATGAAGGGTCATGACCTCAGGTGATGAGTGTTTGTAATTGTTGGTGCTGTCCCAGGAACTTTATACCAGGCTATGGGTAATCTGTATCATGATGCCCAATATGATGGTGGCTATGAAGCCACTTAAATAAGGCCACTAAGACCAAGGAAGTGAATCAAAAAAAATGAAAAAAAAAATTAAAATTAAAATGATCATTTGGGATTAGTGGACATAGGAAAATACTGGTCTTACATGCCAGGATTTCGTGGGCCTTTGACTGGTATGATGGGGGCTCTGGGCAGGACAGCTAGCCATAGGACCCCTGGGCTGACCACTTAGTCCAGGTGAACAAGATTACCCCCACACCAGGCGGGTCTTCAGGGCCACGCCTGGTTAATCGGGCCCTGGGGGCAGGGGGTGAGAAATTTCTCCCTAGGCATCCAAAAACTACAGAGGCTCGGCTGGGCTCAGAACACTCCACATGCCAGGATTTCTGGTGTCTTTGACTGGTATGTTGGGGGCTCTGGGCAGGACAGCTAGCCATAGGACCCCTGGGCTGACCACTTAGTCCAGGGGAACAAGATCCCCCCACACCAGGCAGGTCTTCAGGGCCACGCCTGGTTAATTGGGCCCTGGGGGGAGGGAGTGAGAAATTCCTCCCTAGGCATCCAAAAACTACAGAGGCTCGGCTGGGCCCAGAACACTCCACATGTCAGGATTTCTGGTGTCTTTGACTGGTATGTTGGGGGCTCTGGGCAGGACAGCTAGCCATAGGACCCCTGGGCTGACCACTTAGTCCAGGGGAACAAGATCCCCCCACACCAGGCGGGTCTTCAGGGCCACACCTGGTTAATCGGGCCCTGGGGGGAGGGGGTGAGAAATTCCTCCCTAGGCATCCAAAAACTACAGAGGCTCGGCTGGGCTCAGAACACTCCACATGCCAGGATTTTGTGGGCCTTTGACTGGTATGATGGGGGCTCTGGGCAGGACAGCTAGCCATAGGACCCCTGGGCTGACCACTTAGTCCAGGGGAACAAGATTCCCCCCACACCAGGCGGGTCTTCAGGGCCACGCCTGGTTAATCGGGCCCTTGGGGGAGGAGGTGAGAAATTCCTCCCTAGGCATCCAAAAACTACAGAACCGCGTGGGGGGGGGGGCTCACGCCCCCGCACGTACTTCATGTATTCAGAATATTCCTTATTCTTATGTTATTTTTTGCGTATACAGAATGTTCATTTTGTATTCTGCCCTTTCCCACACCCCTACAAAGCTCTTTTTTACTCCTTAACTCTCTAACCCCCTCTCAAACATCACTAACCTACATTAATCTTTTTAACTTCAGTAGTGTACAATCCTAATCACAGTCCAAAGCTGTGCATTGTGTGTGACAACCCCAAACTGTTTCAAGATACATAAAATGGACACGTATTTCTTTAGAATATTTTGTGTTTTTTCTCTGACAGCTATAATTCTTACTAAATGTTGTCTTATACAGTGATGATTCTAACCACTTTTTATCTTCTCTTTTTGAGCTGTTTAACAAGGAATTTTGGTGGAAGAGTCCCCCAGTTTAATGCTTATGATTGAACCATGTCATGGGAATCATTGGAATTGTTCTTATGGCCCCCATATGCGCCAATAACACCACGTGGCATTGCTTCTTATTTGCATAGGCACATTAAAATGGGAAAAATACTATACATACTAATAAGATCCTATCTAATAGAGATTGGAACACACAAATTTTGTAGTGCAAAGGGACCTTACACCCTGAACATTGACATAACGACCTGGCACAGACCTCAGAAGAAAGGGCATAATCCATTCTCCCCTGAACCAGGGAAGCCATCCACGAAACATCCAGGCTGGTCTATAACATCACCTGGAAGCAATCCTCTACCACGGAAGACCTACACTGCTCAGACTTCGACCTGCTCAAAAGAAACTTCCCTTAACACTGAGAAGACTTAACAACAACAACGACCTGCTTACAGGACAGGGCTCCCTGCATTGCCCTTTGATTATGAGGTGAAAGGAGAGGATGCTCCACATCCTGACTTCAATGTAAGATATGCAGATTCCAGGATCTTTAATACAGAAACATGATACCAACAACAGAGACTGTGTGAAAAATAGAAGTGTGTTGGCACTACAGACAATGTATTAGATTGGACGATCTAGCTTGCCTGGAGCCTAGACTTGGTCTTGTGCCAGGAAACTTCAGGGGTCTGGTCTCTTTGTACTTAGGCCAAGGTTATTTCTTTCCATGTCCCTCATATTTTGGTGGGCCTATGCAAACAACAATTGCCACTCTAACACCACTTTTACTGTGCTCCTTTGACTCTAATCCTTAAAAAGAACTCACTTAAAATTTGAGGTTAACTTAAGCTAATATGCATGTATATGGAAATGTAAGAAAATACTATGCCTGTAATGTTTAAGGAGTTACGTAAGTTTTACGGCTTTAGATCGCCTTGTGTACTGTTAAGAAATATTATAATGTGTTACAATCTGGGGACTTGAGCCACAAAGTAATTGTACATGGATTCTGTCTTATTTATCTTAATGTTCTTTGGCTGAAATTTCAAAGTTAAGATATCAGCAAGGGGACTTCTGAGAATTATGTTATGGGTGATTGTCCTTCCACTGTAACTTTACCTTGTCCTCTTTCTTTGCACCCCTGTTCTCATAATCAAAAATAAAAATTAAAAAAAAAAGGAAAATACTGGTCTTGCATTTCATTTACATTCCAAGAGTCAGTAAAAGGTAATGGGAAAGGATAAACAGCTCACTTTAGAGCACTTTCCATAGGCCACACAGCAATTTCATTTCATCCTTTTGGGAATTAGTCACATAATCACCCTAAATTGCAAGAGGTAATAGAAATAAATCTTTGATTCTATGTGGAATTGTGTTTCGTCTTCTGCTAAAAGAAGGTTTTTTTTCTGTTTCTGGAAAAGGGGTTTAAATATAGGTATCCATTCTTAGGCACTATTACAGATCAGTTTCCCAGGTAATTAAAAACTTCACAAAACTTACTTAAAATTGGCAAGGGTCGGAAAGATGCTATTGGAATTAATGTGTTTGGGTTGACCTGGCATCACATAGAACCAGAACTGGTGAAATCTCTGGCATCACATATTGTCTCCTGGGCACTGAGCCAGAAGGGATTCCTGAGTACTGCCAACCATTGCTCATAAACCAAATAACACCACCACCAACAACGTTGACAACAAAAGCATGACATTATCACACAATAATTGGAGCACTTATTAACTAATAAGTCACTTGTTTCAGAACATTTAGGTTTATTTAGTAATTTATGCACCAAATTCTAGTGAGCATATAATGCTATACATTCTAAGTTCTAGGAACACAGCAGTGCCAAGGATTTCTGTGGTGTAGAGAATGCATTTGAGGTAAAAATTGAGTTCTCTAGATCTGCTATACTGACAGTAGGACATTTTGTAATGATTAAAATGTTCTGTAGTCTATGTTGAAATAGTCTCATAGTCATGTGATTAGCTCTTGAAGTATACCTACTGAGATTTATTAATTATCAACATTATTTTTAATTTTATTGAAACCATTGTGATATTCAAAGTCCTTCAGAGTTGGGTTTCAAACATACAATGAATCAGGGCCAATCCCATCACCCGTTTCCACCTCCCTCCACCAAAGTTCCCCAAGTGTATCCTATCCCACCCTCTGTCTCCCAGCCTGCCAGTATAACAGAACCATTTTAAGTTTAGATTGTTAAAGTTTGGGTCTCTTGATTTCACGGTTGTTGCCTTTGGCTGGGATATTTAGTTCTTTCCCCTTTTAGCACTACCAATGTACCAGAGACTGCTTGTCCCCTGGCCCCCATCTTTTCATATTTGTGTTTCTCCTCTTTAACTCAGTTTCTTTCCTTCTCCTCACTATACTCTGGGCATGGGTGTTTGAGACAACTTCCATTTAGACCATTGTATTTCTCCATGAAATTATTCTAAATACTATATATAATTGATATAACTATATCCTTCTTCTTCTGGCTTACTTCATTTAACAGATTATCTTTCAGTTCCATCCATGTAGCTGCAAGATACATAATTGTATCATTCTTCATAGCTATATAGTATTCCACTGACTGATTAATTATTTAAATTGTTTGAGTAGCTAATATGAGGCTTATAGCTACCAATTGGATGCCATTTGAATTTAACTTTCATTAGATTTGTGCTACTTAATGTCAGTACTATGCCATTTTGATTCGTTTTTTAAAGTATAGTTTGAAGTGAGGAATGTGATCCTCCATTTTTGTTCCTTTCCCCCGTTAAGGATTGTATTTGTTTATTAAAAAATGGAAAGAAACCTCTATTGCTTGAGCTACCAAGATTTTTTATAAGACATATGCTAAATCACACACAACCCAAAAATAGCCCTGTGATTAAGTGATACACCCCTTCTTACAGAGCTCTTTTTGTATATAGCTGAGTGTACTGAAGATGTAGGTCTTTTCAGTCTGGGAAACCAACCTTGAGCTACTAAGATTTACAATTCAGTTAATGATAGTGTCATGTGTACATAATTCCCACCCCACACCTACCAGTAGGCTATTTCCCTCCCTCTCCTACTTGGTACCAATATTCCTTCCTTTCAACCATCTCCCATATTCCAAACTCAGTTCTGTGGATCAATTCTTCCATTGTGTTGCTTTTGATTCTTTGTTGCTACCTAGCTATATAACAACCTATTGAAGTTCTGCACATGAGAGAGATCATTGCATATCTATCCCTTTCCCTCAACTGACTTCACTTAGTTTGATACCTTCTAGTTCAGGGGCCCAGAAACTTTTTAAACGGAGGGTCAGTTCACTGTTTCTCAGACCATTGGAGGGTGGGACTATAGTTAAAAAAATTCTGAACAAATTCCTATGCATAATTCACATATCTTATTTTGCAGTAAAAATAACAAAATGGGTAAAAATACAATATTTAAAATAAAGAACATATATATATTGTTTAAATTAATCATTAAGGCCCTTAGGATGGGCTTGTATGGTGGATGGATGGAGGAACCTTTCTCTGCCCTCTCAGGCCATGTGGCTCCACCTTCTCCAACTGGCGAGTCATCAGGTTCAGGAGGACGGTGGGCAGAAATCTCACTCACAAGAAGGCTTCAGGAAATAGCATCTTTATTCATGCCCTAGTCACCACATGTGTGTGGACTAACATAACCATTTATGCTGTGTATCTACTTAGTCCTGCATTGTACTTGTCTCCCAGCCATCTCTCCATCTCTGCTCCTGCTACCTTTCCATGCCGGCAAAATCCCTTTGCCCTTCTGGTCAAAGCCTTATCTAACCTTCCCAAGACCCGTTCCAGGAAAGGGAGGTTCTTGCAGGTAAAGTTACAAGTAGTATCCACTTCTCAAGACCCCTCCCAGGAATGGGAGGGTCTTGCAGGTAAGCTTAAGCAGGAGGAATAGGGGTGTGGCAACATATATATATATCAAGTTAAATCAACAAACTTACCAGTATTTCAGTGGGAGCTATGGGCCTGCTTTTGGTCAATATCTGGTTTCATATTTGTCACTGTGACTAGTAACAAGTGATGCAAGTATGTAACAGTTGGTCTGGAACTTTTGGAGATTTAAAATGTATCATTCTGGAAAAAGTCTGTTCACAGACATAAGTATTGCCAAAGATGATTTCCATTTTAGTGCATGGTTCCTGAGATTGTCTGGGAATGCAATCAATGGTTTTTCTAGTAATAGCATTTGAGTTGTGGGGAGATGGCAGAAATTTCCCTCCACTTGTTTGATGAAGAGGTCTAATTTGACTTCAGAGGCTTTCACATGTGATTGCATGTCACAGATGAGCCTTCCCTTTCCTTGAAGTTGCACATGGAAACTGTTGAGTAGTTCTGTTACATCTGTCAGAAAGGCAAGGTGCTGTTTCCATTCTGCATCATTGAGCTCTGGTACTTCTTTGTTTTTGAAAGCAGAAAGGCTGTAATCTGAGTAAACAAGCATAGATATGTTTTAAAACTCTCCCTTAAAAAACACCTAGCTGTCAGGATAACTATCCTTAGCAGGCTATAAGTGGCCCATGGACTATAATTTGAGGACTCCATCTCTAGTTCTATCTATACTAATTTGACAGAATGGACAGCTAAGAAAAAGATCTTACTAAACCTTCTGCCATTGTATTAATGACTGAACTGGAGATACAATAGTTTTCACCAAAACAAACAAACAAACAAACAAACAAACAGTATGTGAGTTGGATAAGATGATCTGAAAGACATTCTTCAGGTCTCATTTTTCTCTATTCAGACTTGTCTTATACTTTTATTTTTATTTACTGTTATTCATTTGTAACAATAAACACCCTAGAATAGCTAAAGCAATCATTGGGAAAAAGAATATGGGAGGAATTACCTTCCCCAACTTCAAACTGTACTACAAAGCAATAGTTATCAAAACAGCATGGTATTGGAATAAAGACAGGTCCTCAGATCAGTGGAATAGACTTTAATACTCAGAGAATGTTCCCCAGACATACAATCATCTAATTTTTGATAAAGGAGCAAGAAATCCTAAATGGACCAAAGAAAGCCTCTTCAACAAGTGGTGTTGGCATAACTGGCTAGCCACTTGTAAAAAATTGAACTTAGACCCCAGCTAACATCATGTAGGAAGGTTAAATCCAAATGGATGAAAGACCTCGATATCAGACCCCAAACCATAAGATATATAGAACAACACATATGTAAAACACTCCAGGACATTGAGACTAAAGGCATCTTCAAAGAGGAAAATGCACTCTCCAAGCAAGTGAAAGCAGAGATTAACAGATGGGAATATATTAATTTGAGAAGCTTCTGCACCTCAAAAGAAATAGCGCCCAGTATACAAGAGCTACCCACTGAATGGGAGAAACTTTTCACCCAATACCCATCAGATAAGGGGCTAATCTCCAAAATATACAAGGCACTGACAGAACTCTACAAGAAAAAAACATCTAATCCCATTAAAAAATGGGGAGAAGAAATGAACAGACACTTTGACAAAGAAGAAATACAAATGTCCAAAAGACACTTGAAAAAATACCCCACATCACTAATCATCAGGGAGATGCAAATCAAAACAACTATGAGGTACCACCTCACACCCCAGAGATTGGCACACATCACAAAGAATGAGAACAAGCAGTGTTGGCGGGGATGTGGAGAGAAAGGAACTCTTATCCACTGCTGGTGGGAATGCTGTCTAGTTCATCCTTTATGGAAAGCAATATGGAGATTCCTCCAAAAACTGGAAATCGAGCTTCCATACGACCCAGCTATACCACTCTTAGGAATATACCCTAGGAACACAAAAATATGATACAAAAATCCCATCCTTACACCTATATTCATTGCAGCACTATTTACCATAGCAAGTCTCTGGAAGCAGCCAAGATACCCTTCAACAGATGAATGGCTAAAGAGACTGTGGTACATATACACAATGGAATATTATGCAGCTGTCAGGAGAGATGAAGTCATGAAATTTTCCTATACGTGGATGTACATGGAATCTATTATGCTGAGTGAAATAAGTCAGAGAGAGAGAGAGAGAGAGAGAGAGAGAGAGAGAGAGGAAGACACACAATTGTCTCACTCATTTATGGGTTTAAAGAAAAATGAAAGACATTCTTGCAATAATAATTTTCAGACACAAAAGAGAAAAGAGCTGGAAGTTCCAGCTCACCTCATGAAGCTCACCACAAACAGGGATGATTTTAGTTAGAGAAATAACTATGTTTTGAAGTATCCTAATAATGAGAATGTATGAGGGAAATAGAAAGCCTGTCTAGAGTACAGGTGGGGGTTGGGTGGGGAGGAGGGGGATTTGGGACATTGGTGATGGGAATGTTGCACTGGTGATGGGTGATGTTCTTTACATGACTGAAACCCAAATACAATCATGTATGTAATAAAGTTGTTTAAATAAAAAAAAAGTTTTTAGCCCTTTTACCTCAAAGCTGAGAAAAAAACAAGTAAGTGTCACCAGCCCCACCAAAAACAGTCCCTGAGCACAGATCCAGGAGAGGTGCTGAGCACTGCTGAATGTGACCCCTAAAGCCAACATAACAAATTAAAAAAACTAAAAGTATTAAAAGCACTTACAGTTCAAGTGGGAGGCGGTACATTCACTCCTCATTGTAGTCTCTGTGTGTGCATCCAAGGTGATTCCAGCATCTTTCCCTCCTAGGCTCCCCAGTTCCACAATATGTGGTCTGCATCATGTTATCAGGTATGTGTGAGCACACACACACACACACACACACACACACAAATGTTTGCTACCCTGTTGAGTACCACTTCTAAATAGGTTAGAAGATGCGGGAACACCATCTCAGCCTTTAGTGATTACCACAATCAGAATGTGCATAAACACATCACAGAGCATGGGCCCACGCAAACACAGAGCAAGCATCACAACTAAAGTGTATGGTCCCTGGGAGCATCTTGGCCATGTGTGTAAGCACAGCAGATGTGTGACCCCTGGTAATTGTTAAGTCACACTGCCTTTACCCAAAACAAAGGCAATTCCCCAACTTACTCTTTCTTTTCCTCAAGCCCTTTGACTTGCAAGAGTCCACCTGGATCTCACAGGATCCTTTACCTCCCAATTGAATTTGTACTGGTAGAATAAAGAGAACTTTTGGTTTGATTTGGCATGTGTAGAAAGACTCATGATTCAGTCCTGACTGGTTTGGTTTATTAATTCTTCACACAACCCTGCTTCAGACCAATTCACTTCGGGTTGGAAATATGGCACGTGGTGATCATCAGAAAGAGGTTAGGAGAAAGAAATCAGACCCACCTCACCAAAGTGTTTTAGGATCAAATAAATGGGATTTTATTATAGTAATATTGTCACATATATATGCTTCTTTTTTATATACAATGATTCTCTTCAAGTCAAATGGTCACCAAAAAAAATCTATCTTAAGTGATGGGTAAATTGTAGGTACATACATTAGATAATGGAGGTATAAATTAATATGCAATAGCCATCTGAAGCTCTTCCAAAATGACTTTCAAAAATTTAGTTGAGTAAAAAGATATTGACTTTTAATATATGCCATTTAGAGCAAGGTTCAAAGGTAAGATTTGAATCATGGTGTCAATATAAGCAATCTAATGTTAAGTAAATCAATGCTGAATATAGTGAAAAAAAGGCTTTAAAAGATTCTGGGGTGGGGAGGTCACAGAAAAGGAAAAGGAAAAGGTCATACACTGCAAGGATAATCACTGGACATTGTCCAAAGGAGCCATATTGTAGATGGGTTTCAGAGGGCCAGTAGGAGGTTAATGGGTAGAGATGAAGAAAATATTTCCTTTGGTTGAAGAAAATGGGGAGATAATCAAAAGCAGTGAACTCTTCCAGGGAACAAGTGAAAATAAAAGAGAACACTAGAAAGCTTTACCTTACGAGTGTTGTGAGGCAAGTAGAAGTGTGTGGTGACTTAAAAGACTGGTGAGGTACTAGAGAGCTAGTGCAGTAGGCAGTGGGGAAGGCATTTGACTTGAACGTAGCCAGCTCTGGTTCACTCCCCAGGACCACACATGGTTCCCAGAACACTGTGAGGAGTTATCTCTGATCACAGAGTCTGGAATAAGCTCTGAGAATAGCCTGATGTGGTCCTAAAAACTAAAACCAAAGTAAAAATGCTCACAGGGAATCATTCAAGATTAGGGAGGAGGAGAGAATGATGAAATCAGTAAGTATTTTTAAAATTATTAATCTGAACAACAAAAGAACAAAGAATTAAACATACTGTAATTCTGGAAACATGAGGGAAGATTACCTACTATGAGATTGGTCAATGTTGAGGATAGGGGTTGGAGCCCCTATTTATTTATGGAGGTGATGGATTAATAAAATAAAACTCAAGAAAATATGACTAAAAATATCCTGGGACAAACAGTGAGTATCTAGAGGGATTTCATTCTCCATAATACATGGACAACTTTAGAAGAAAGGAAGGAAGGAAAGGATTAGAGAGTATCTGAAAAAAGACAGAATGACAAAACAATGTAAGAAGACAAGAACTCATTTGAGTGCTTTATGTAATGAATAAGGGCAAACTTTCAATAAAAACACACACCAAAAAAAAAAAAAAAGTTGGCCTGAAAACCAGAGGCATATTGATGAAAGATGAAGGAAAACACATCTGGGCTGAAGAGAGAATATAGACACTAAAATTCTAATGATAGAAAACAAAACTTGTGCCTACAAAAAAAAATAGCATTTTCTAGTGCTTTCAAATAATTGAAAATCACTCTTTTTGTGGGACAAAATGCCTTCTACGTTAGCTTGCTGTGCTCTGAAGCCACCAGTCAAATTCTCCCAAGTCAGGTGAACAAAATATGTAAACATCTGAAGAATCATAACCAGGCCCTTTTTCCTCGTCTTTAAATATCCCACATCCAAAAGCTTAAGGGGGCAGAGAGATAGTATCATGGGAAGGATGCTTGCCTTACATGCAACTGACCAAGGTCTGATCCCCAGCATCCCACGCTGTCCCCCAAACACTGCCAGAAATAATTTCTGGGTGCTGAATCAGGAGTAATTCCTGAACATTGCTAAACATAGCTGGATGTGACCAAAACAAACAAACAAACAAACAAACAAACAAACAAGAAACCCCCAAACTTCATGCTCTCTCCCAGTCATTAAGGTGAATGTTCACCATCTTTCTACTCTTTCACCCTTTTCTGCTATTCCCAATGAGTTTATTTCCTCAACACCAGCCAATCAGTCTCAAGGTCACTGTAAAATATACAATTCCTGTTTTAGAAGACTTTTCTCCAATTTTATCTGAGATATGTCCGCATTTTCCAATCCTATAAAGATGAACATGAAACTAAAGAGAGATGATGGGCCTGAGGACACCACATCAGTTAAAGCTAGAGGCAGAGCCAGCTAAGGCCTACTCCCTTCCAAATTTCTCATCCTTCACCTCTTCTATGTCCTCTACGTTCATCAACTACATTTTTTCCCTAATTACCTTCTTCCCCACCAGTCTCCTCATTGCATTTTTCACTTCTGCATTCCTAAAGGAGTAGATGACAGGGTTTAAGAGAGGTGTGACCACCGTGTAAGCCACAGCCACTATCTTGTCAGCTGGGAAGGTGACACAGGGCCTCATGTAGACAAAGGAGCAGGGAATGAAAAAGAGGCCCACAACGGTGATGTGGGAGCCACAGGTAGAGAGGGCCTTGCGGCGGCCTTCAGAGCTCTGGTTCCTTAGGGAGAGGAGGATGACCACGTAGGACACGAGGAGCACCGCGAAGCTGATGATAGAGATGGAGCCCCCATTGGCAATGATGAGCACACTTATGAGGAAGGTGTCAGTGCAAGCCATTTTCAGCACAGGGTGGACATCACAGAAGTAGTGGTCAAGGGTCTTGGAGCCGCAGAAAGGCAGCTGGAAAATGAGGAAGGTTTGCCCAGCAGAATGCAACAAGCCCCCTCCCCATGCCGCCCCCACCAGGAGGCTGCACACCCGCCGGTTCATGATAGTAGTATAGTGCAAAGGTTTGCAGATGGCCACATAGCGGTCATAGGCCATCACCGTCAGAAGAAAGATCTCGCTGCCACCAAAAAAATGGAGGAAAAATATCTGTGCGATGCAACCGTTGACAGAAATGATATTCCTCTCGATAAAGGAGTCAAGGATGAGCTTGGGGGCAGTGACAGAGCAGTAACAGATCTCCACAAATGATAAGTAGCCGAGGAAAAAATACATTGGGGAGGTGAGCCCTTTGCTGACCACGATGGTCACCACAATTAAGCCATTTCCCAGCACAATGGCCATGTAAATGAAAAGAAAGAACACAGAGATAATCTTCTGCAAGTCCCGGTTCTGAGTAAACCCCAACAAGATGATTTCAGTCACGTTGCTCGTGGTGGCCATGCCGTGAGCCACAGGGGTGGAGGACCTGGAATCAAAGACATCAAAAGACCCTCCTTCAATAGTTAGAAACTCTCTGTTCAAACCTTAGGACAGTTATCATTCTGTTCCCTTTGAGTCCTCTCCCAGCTTTGGGTGTCTCCAAAACATGTTCTCTAGGAAACAAGTAGATAAGCAACCTTCAATTGTTGGATGCTCTACTCCAGGGGTCTTCAAACTACGGCCCGCAGAGGAGTCTGATCTGGCCCGCCAGCAGTGCGCTGTTTGGTTGCCAAGATACCTGCCAGCATATACACTCAGTGTATATCCAAATATCAGGAACCATGCACTCAAAATGGTAACCATCTTTGGTAGCACTTATGCCTGTGAACAGACTTTTTCAAGAATGAAACATTTGAAATCTCCAACCAGATCAAGATTAACTGATGCCCACTTGCATCACTTGTTACGGCTGGCAGTGACAAATGTGGAACCAGACATTGACCATCTCATTAGCCAAAAGCAGGCCCACAGTTCCCATTGTGCGTGATCTGTTTATTTATAAATGGTTTTCATTTTATTTATATAAGATATGTGCAGTGTGAGTAGGAATTAGCAGCTCATATAGTCTGGCCCTCCAGCTCTCTAAGGGACCGTAATCCGGCCCCTACTTTAAAAAGTTTGAAGACCCCTGCTCTACTCATTAGAGGCTCTGAGATGGTCATAATGCTGCCTTTGAGGGGTCAGCTCTGATTGAAGTACAATATTAGCCAATTTAATCCTCCCAACAAAAGTAAAAGACTATTTTAGACTTTAAGGAAATGAAAACTTGTCACTATTCAGTGATGAGTACAAGATCACACAGCTCATTTCGGAACTAAGAACTCTCTCATAACAGATGGTCCCATTGAAGCTACTCCTTCTGAGGTCTGACATACATTAGCTTCATAATAAAGTTAGGTTTTCATTTAAAATGTGGGATCTATTTTTTAATTTTGCAACTTCAATTATTCTGCTAGCTGAATATTATTCATCTGCTAGCTGAAACAAATCAGGTACCCATCAGGCATGTGAGCAGAGTTGTAAGAAGTAAACGAGATCCCCAAATTCCACTATTCTTTAGAAATGGAGAAGGGAAAATATAAGTCAAAAAATCTCTATTTAATAGTATGCTACTTTAATAGAATCAAACTATTCAAATGTTATCAAGACCCTTTACTTATAACCAGAAGCCTACATGTTTATCGAGTTTCAGATGAGGACTTGCCCATGCTAGGAAAGCCTCTAAGGCAGATTTAGTACTGCCACCCTAGGCAAAAGCAAGTTAAAGAGAGCCTGCCATACACTCCCTAAAGAATCTGAAGACCCCAAAGGATGAGGAGATGTGAATAATCCATAACCCCAGAATCTATGATATCATTATTCCCTCAGAGAAGCCAAATATGCCAGCACACCTGAAGGTATTCTAAGTAGATATTCACACACTTTATAATCCAGGCCAGCACTCCACATATGAGAAAGCACTGTGACCCACAGATAGACACGGTTAGGGGTCAAGGGACCTAGATCCAATCCCAGCATATTTGTTTAAAAACCATGTAATATTAAACAAGAGACACTCCTCCAAACCTATAGACAAAATAAAATAGCTTTTTTCAAAATTTTGATTTGAGAATGGTATATGCTCATAATTTTAAGAGCAATTATATGAAGTATGACTGATAATGAGTATCACTGATCATATTTGACTCCTCCTTATCATCATGCAAGATATGTTTTGGTGACCCATTAGGGTACTTCTGATTCCAAAGACAGACTTGGCATCTTCCTCTGAATAGACTAGCAACATCCAAGGAGTCTAATTTAAGCATCCTAATGCATATTTATGGAACAATCAACATAATAAAACAGGATGGAAGATGCTACTTCCATCACCTGGATGCCTCCAGGGTCCCTAGAGAATTAAAATTCAGAGAGACAGGAAGCAGAATGAAGGGGAAGAGTTTGTAGACTTAGTATTTCATGGGTGCATGGGTGATGAAAGGAGTTCTAGATATGTTTGCCTAGTAATGCAATATGACTTTAAGACCACTAAATTTCATGTTTGGTGATATTCATGTTATGTGCATTTTCTTATAATTAACAAATTAAATGACTCTCTTTTGCCCTTCTCCATACCCACCTCTAATAACAGTGGTTGAATTTGGTCAATTTGGTTCTTCTCAGTTTACCACTTTTTAGAGTCTCTCCTTTTGGAAAGCCTGGTTAGTTTTGAAGGATATAGAATGGCTGTGTTTGAGAAACTCTGAGTCTTGCCCTAGAAAGTTGATTCCCTGTATGACAGAAAGCAAGACATATATGACGTCCATGTTATGGAACCCCATAAAGCACTCTGCAGGACTAAGAAAACAAAGCAGCGACATCTTGGAAAACATGGACCCCATTTCAGATAAGAGCTACATGGTTTTGGCTCGGCCTAAGACACAAGTTTCTTAGCTATAACTGAGGCATAAGGCAGTCTTCTCACTATGTGTCCTTCCTTTAACGACCCATCAGCCTCCTCTCTACCTAAAGCATCCTTCTGTGAAGAATAAAGTCACTGGATGTTTGTTCTGAGAACAGGTCTAAACAGGTTGAACTTGTTCAACCCTCTCTAGAAAAATGTCCCCATTACAAGAATATGATTTCTATGAAACTGATCTTGGAGAGTAAATGTTTTATTTCTGTAACTGCTTCTGATTTGGGGAGGTCATCTAGAGAGATCCTCTTAGAGAATTTATAAGGACTATTTTAGGAAGTACATGAAATAAAATAGTTATCAAAACAAAAAGACATTCTTCTCAATGGGAGCATATATTTGCAAGTCATATATCCCAAAAAGTATTACAATCCAAAATGTATAAATTAACCTTGAAACTCACCACTGCAAAACAGATAAAGGATCTGAATGGACACTTCTCAAAAGAAGATATTTGTCAACATGATCAGGGTAAATAGTTCATGATCATATTATCTCTTTTCTAGAAAGTTACCCAAAGAACATATGAACACTAATTTAAAAAGAGAGAGGCATGTTCATGTAAAGTGAACATTATTTACAATAGGCAAGAATTGGGTAAATTGTATTATACATTAAAAAACAATAGAATAAAGATAAATATTACATACATATATGTACACATATAATGGAATATCTCTCACTACAAAAAAATTAAAAAAATAAAAAGGAGATCCTGGGATTTGCAGCAACCTGGATAGAACTAGTGAATATTTTGCTTAATGAAATAACCAGAGGAAGACAAATACTATATGATTTTACTAGAATGTGATACAGAAAGAAAAATTATAAAATAAGCTAAATGAAACATAAAACCAAAACCTTTTAGACCATAAAAACAAATTAGTGCTTTTGAGAAGAGAAAGGAAGAGAGATGTATAAATCAGGTAAAGAGGATAAATTATGTATTATGAATGGGTAGAATTGTTATGTTCAATGTTGAAATTAATGCAGAATGGACAAATATTCATTGATAGTATTATTTGCAAATATTTGCATATTTAAGATATCTTTTTTTTTTGGTTTTTTTGGGCCACACCCGGCGGTGCTCAGGGGTTACTCCTGGCTGTCTGCTCAGAAATAGCTCCTGGCAAGTTCGGGGGACCATATGGGACACCGGGATTCGAACCAACCACCTTTGGTCCTGGATCGGCTGCTTGCAAGGCAAACACCGTTGTGCTATCTCTTCGGGCCCAATATTTAAGATATCTAATGCAACCTTGCACAAAATTTTTTAAAGAATTACCATGCAGACTTTGCATAAACTAAGAAGTTAAAAGGGGGCCCCGGGGAGATAGCACAGCGGCGTTTGCCTTGCAAGCAGCCGATCCAGGACCAAAGATGGTTGGTTCGAATCCCGGTGTCCCATATGGTGCCCCGTGCCTGCCAGGAGCTATTTCTGAGCAGACAGCCAGGAGTAACCCCTGAGCACCACCGGGTATGGCCCCAAAACCAAAAACCAAAAAAAAAAAAAAAAAAAAAAAAAAGAAGTTAAAAGGAAGGCCAGAATAATAATAGAGCAGGCAGGGTTCTTACCTTGAACATGGCCAACCTGGGTTTGATCCCCAACACTCCATATGGTTCCCCAAGTCCTGCTAAGGGTGATTCCTGAACATAGTCCCAGGAGTAAGCCCTGAGTACCTGAGCCAGATGTGGCATCCAATTTATTTTTATTTTTTTAATTTTTTATTTTTAATTATGAGAACAAAGATGCAACCAATTTATTTTTTAATAAAAGAAGGATTTAAAGGAAAAAATTTTCTCAATATAGATCAAAATAGTTGTATATATGTGTATATAGTTGTTTTAATTTTTTATTTTTATTCTTTTTTTTTTAATTTAAACACCTTTATTACATACATGATTGTGTTTGGGTTTCAGTCATGTAAAGAACACCACCCATCACCAGTGCAACATTCCCATCACCCAATGTCCCAAGTCTCCCTCCTCCCCACCCGACCCCCGCCTGTACTCTAAACAGGCTCTCCATTTCCCTCATACATTCTCATTTTTAGGACAGTTCAAAATGTAGTTATTTCTCTTACTAAACTCATCACTCTTTGTGGTGAGCTTCCTGAGGTGAGCTGGAACTTCCAGCTCTTTTCTCTTTTGAGCCACACCCGGTGACACTCAGGGGTTACTCCTGGCTATGTGCTCAGAAATAGCTCCTGGCTCGGGGGACCATATGGGACACCTGGGAATTGAATCACCATCCTTCCTAGGCTAGTGTGGGCAAGGCAGATGCCTTACTGCTTGCACCACCGCTCCGGCCCCGAAAAGAGAAAATTTTAAAGTAAGCTATTTTCTCTGGCAAGAGCTGTTAAAGTTAATGGTACATGTGCATACATTCTATATTTGAACTAGTATATGTTTTTAAGAGCCTCAAATCTTTAGAACTAAAAAAAAAATACAAATCAAAAATTTTCAAAATTCTGAATGGAAAAATGATTGAGATATGATAGATATTTTAAGGAGGGGTGAAAGTATACCCCTAAAATATATACAATAAGTCACTATTATCACAATAAAATATAAGGATTTTTATAAGTAGTCGTTTTTTTTAATATTTTGAGATAATTTTATGCAGAAGTCATCTGACTCATAATTCATTGTCAGGATGAATTGCAGTTTACCTATGAAGTAACTTGAATTATGACTTTTTTTTTTACTGGCAGACCAAGGAAGAGACTCTGGAAGATAACTACAGATCCTTATCAAAGACAGATTTCTGGAATTTGTGATGGTAAAAAAATGTAAAATAGGGCCCGGAGAGATTGCACAGTGGCGTTTGCCTTGCAAGCAGCCAATCCAGGACCAAAGGTGGTTGGTTCGAATCCCGGTGTCCCATATGGTCCTCCGTGCCTGCCAGGAGCTATTTCTGAGCAGACAGCCAGGAGTAACCCCTGAGCACCACCGGGTGTGACCCAAAAACCAAAAAAAAAAAAAAAAGGGCCTGAGCTGTGGTGCAAAGGGCCAGAGCAGTAAGGCAACTTCCTTGAGTGCGCTAGCCTAGGTTGGACGCTGTTTGATTCCCTGCTTCTCATATGGTTTCCCAAGCCAGGAGCAATTTCTGAGCTCATAGCCAGGAATAACCTCTGAGCATCACTTGGGGTGTGGCCCAAAAACAACAAAAAAATTCAGATCGCTTACTTGTGGTTTCTTAATGTACCTTTTATATAAAAAACTTCCTATTATGCAGCATTTTGAAATCTAAAATTGGTTTGACTGGCCTGTCTCAACATTTCTATCAGTTTTCTCTCCAAAGATATTCAATTTGCCAGAGGTACCACATAAGACATCACCTCTCTTATTTCCTTACTGAGAAAACTAAACTCATTCATTGGGAAGGGGGCTCATGGATTCCTCTTCTTACAGAAGGAGGAATCTGAGTCAAGCTCCAGAGTCTAATACATTCTCCTTTGATCCTCTCGATCATAGACTCCTTCCCTGGTGCTCAGACAAGGTAACTTCCAGGTTGAAAGAAAAGCATGGAGAGAGAACAGATTTCACATTGATTTTTTAAAAAAGGGTCAAAGAAAAGCAAAAAATTATATATATATAAAACTTAACAGTAAAGTGACAGTTCAACAGTCATATTGTCTGGGTTCAATCCTTGCACCACATAGTGCATTATAAGCATTGCCAAGAGTGAACCTCAAACACCTCTGAACATGGCCTAATAACAAACAGGGCAGGGGGGACTAACAGTAAGAAAATGAGGCAAAATGTGGTTTAAATTCTTCATCTTTCTAAAGTTTATTTTTTTCACAGAGACCCTGTAGAGGACTTTGAAGCCTTGAAGGAAGGATTATTTCCTGGACAAATTAGGCTGCCAGGGAAAAAAGTTTATGCACCAATATCTATCTGCCTTAAGGTCTTTGCACTTTGTCTCCAAGGGTTAGATTATTCTCTAGCCAGTCTCCTTCTTTTCCTCCTCACCACTATCACCACCACCACAACCTCCTTCACCACCAATCTGCCAGGTCTCTCCAACCAAAGAGGATGTAACTCTTGGAGGTTTTAGCAGCTTCTTATAGCCACTGTGGCACTTTGCATGATGCAGGGAAACAGTGGATATTCCTACCAAGGTTTTGAATTTCCATCTGTTAAGACATCTTGTTCAAAATCAAGGTCTATGGTGGGGGTTTACTCAGAGGGTATAGTTTATGTAGGAGCAGCCACAATTAAAAATAATAAGCACAAGCTCCTTTATTTTTGAAAATCATTCCAAACCACACCCCCATCAAGATGAAATACGTGAACCCACCTTGTATGTTGTCTGTAGCCTTGATTCTTAATTATATTCCAAGCCTTTTGCAATCAGAAACTTGATTCACGTGCCCAACTCACCCCAGGAAAAGAGATATATGTTTCACTAGCAAAACATAATAAAGATGTAGTTATCAGAGGAATTCAAGAGTATGTTACTGTTCTTTGGTCTAAAACTTAGAAATCTGGGTTCAAGAGTAGTCTTTAGGAAAATTTAGGTTTTGGTGTAGATAAAAAGGTGTTTAGTCTTAAAGGTGCTAAAACCTTTTTTCTACCAAGGATGGCCAGGCACCAGACTGTTTTGGGTAACTGGAGTTATAGCCAGTAGGAGCTTGCCTTGCGTGTGACAGACTCATGTTTGAACCCCAACTCTCCATATAATCTGAGCCCTCCAGGAGTGATCCCTGAGTGCAGAGTCAGCATTAAGCCTAAAAATGAGTAGAAGTCAAAAAAATAAAAGTTTGCTTTTGCTCAGATCCTTTAAAATTTTCCAAAGGCTATTTCTTAAAAATGCATGACTCAGTCAGGTTGACTGACAACTAGTCTGGCAATCTGGAAGAGTGACTATTACCAGCTGCTCCATGAAGGTTATAGACTTTCTTATTCTGTCAGGAAAGTAGGCAGGAACTCACTGACAGGATAATGTCTGAGCCTGTCTTATTAGTTGAAAGAATAAAAATCTCCAAGAAAAACTTTCCATGGCTGAAAATAAGTGGATCCCAAGAAATCTGAATGAGAGATGCTAAGGTGCTCAATTGCCTTGCCTGTGGGGTCTGTATAGGGCTAAAGGCTCAGAGAATAAGCAGACAGGGAATCGTTCCCTGCATACAGGCCCTGCTACCTGTTTAGTTCTCCAATCCACTCACCTTGTGTCCACTTCATGATCTGTCTTTCAGCAAGCTCTGGAAGACCAGCACACAGTCTGTCTATCCCTAAACCCACTAAAATGAAGATTGAGGGAAATGTTCGCTGGACTGGGAAGTCAGCACATTTATGTATATGAAATGGAAAAATGAAGATTATACACTTGAATTCCCTGGACTTTTCTCTCCCAGCTGTCTGGGGAGTCACTGAGAAGAGCAAAAAGTCAACTTGCAATTGCTTCCTTCTGAGGCTGAGGAACCTTTAATTAGCCCCATTATAAAGTCAGCTTCTACTTGCCCTGTTGATTAGCACCCTCTTGTCCTGACCCCTAGAGGTTTTCATGTCAATTCTCTAGCAAATGACAGATGAGAATCCAGTATCACATCAGACCTCTGTCCTGGTCATAGACATTTCTCAAAAGATGCTTGGTGGCCTATTCTGCTCTCCCTCCTTATTAGACTAATGATTACAGAAAATTCCAGAAAGTCTTTAACACAATGTGTCAACAACCTGTCAACTGACTTGTCATAGAGAGATAGTACAGTTACATTTAAGAAAGGTACAGTTAAGGCACTTACCTTGCATGTGGCCAACACCTGTTTGACGCTGGCACTGCATGTGGTCCCTAATAACCATATATAGTCACAATAATGACCATAAGTGACCCCTAAACAAAGAATACTGCCCATATATAAATAACATTAAATAAAAATAAAAGTGTAAGACAAGTTGTCTGACTAGAGAAAAATGCGATGTGAAGAATGTCTTTCAGATCATCTTATCCAACTCACATACTTTTTTTTGGTAAAAACTATTGTATCTCCAGTTCAGTCATTAATACAATGGCAGAAGGTTTAGTAAGATCTTGTTCTTAGCTGTCCATTCTGTCAAATTGGTATAGATAGAATTAGAGAAGGGGTCTTCAAATTATAGTCCACGGGCCCCTTATAGGCTGCTAAGGATATTTATCCTGACAGCTAGGTGTTTTTTAAGGGAGAGTTTTAAAACATATCTATGCTTGTTTCCTCAGATTACAGCCTTTCTGCTTTCAAAAACAAAGAAGTACCAGAGCTCAATGATGCAGAATGGAAACAGCACCTTGCCTTTCTGACAGATGTAACAGAACTACTCAACAGTTTCCATGTGCAACTTCAAGGAAAGGGAAGGCTCATCTGTGATACGCAATCACATATGAAAGCCTCTGAAGTCAAATTAGACCTCTTCATCAAACAAGTGGAGGGAAATTTCTGCCATCTCCCAACAACTCAAATTCTGTTAGTAAAAAAACCATTGATTGCACTCCCAAACAATCTCAGGAACCAGGCACTCAAAATGGAAACCACTTTGGCAATACTTATGTCTGTGAACAAACTTTTTCCAGAATGAAACATTTGAAATCTCCAACAGTACCTAGACTAACTGATAAACACTTGCATCACTTGTTACAACTAGCAGTGACAAATATGGAACCAGACATTGACCAAAAGTAGGTTTATAGCTCCCATTGAAATATCGGGAAGTTTGTTGATTTAACTTTACACGTTCTTTATTTTAAATATTGTATTTGTTCCCTTTTGTTATTTTTTTTACTTTAAAATAAGATATGTACAGTGTGCATTAAAATTTGTTCATAATTTCTTTTTAAACTATAGTCTGGCCCTCCAAAGGTCTGAGGGCCAGTGAAATGACCCCTGTTGAAAAAGTTTGAGCTAGAGGATATCATGCCTGCCAAGAAGTCAGTTGAAGGAAAGGGATAGATATACAATGGACTTACTCATATGCAGGACTTAAATATACACAGCAAGGTAGCAACAAAGAACCAAAGACAACACAATGGAAAAATTGATTCACAAAACTGAGTTTGTGGGACATGGGGGATAACTGAAAGGGAGGAGTGTTGGGACTTTAGGGGAGGTAGGGAAATAGTGAGGAGAAAGAAAGAAACTGAGTGAGGAGGAGAAACACAAATATGAAAAGATGGGGGGCCAGGGACCAAGCAATCTTAGGTATACTGGTGATGCTAAAAGGGGAAAGAACTAAATATCCAACCCAAAGGCAATAATAGTGGAATCAAGAGACCCAAATGTCAGCAATCTCAATCTAAAATGGGCCTGTTATTCTGACAGGCTAGGGGACAGGGGTAGTATAGGACACACTTGGGGTACATTGGTGGAGGGAGATAGAAACTGGTGGTAGGATTGGCCCTGATTCATTGTATGTCTGAAACCCAACTATGAAGGAATTTGTAAAACACAATGGTTTCAATGTAATTACAAAAAAATCAATCACAGTAGATATATTTCAAGAGCTAGTCACATGACTGAAATTATTCCAATTCGACAACAGAATATTTATATCATTACAGAATGTCCCAACTTTTTTTTTCTTTGATCTTTTAGATTGTTTTTGAATTTCTACTTCATTGATATCTGCCCCAAACTTTGTTATTTCCTTCTGCTTACCTATTTTTGGTTCTTTTTGTTGATCATTTTCTAATTTTATAAGCTGTGTCATCATATAAGCTCCTTCTTCCATCCTGATGTTTACTTATTGCAAACCTATAAATTTTCTTCTTAGTACTGCTTTTGCTGTGTCCCATAAATTCTGATAATTTGTTTATTTAAAACATTATTTATTTATTTATTGTTTTTTGGGCCACACCCAGCAATGCTCAGGGATTAGTCCTGGCTCTGCCCTTAGAAATCGCCCCAGGCAGGCTGGGGGACCATATGGGATGCCAGGAATCAAACTGGGTCCCTCCAGAATTGGCTGCATGCAAGGTCAATGCCCTACTACTGTGCTATCTTTCTGGCCCCAAATTCTGGTAATTTGCGTCTTCATTAGCATTTGTTTCCAGGAATGTTTTTATTTACACTGGTTGTTCAGTCATGAGCTATTTAATTTCCAGGTGTTAAAGTTATTCCTCTGTGTCCCTTTATGTTCACTTTTAATTTCAGTGCCTTGTGATATGAGAAGGTAGTCTGTCTGATTTCTATCTTCTTGATTTTATGGAGATATATTTTATGGACCATCCTGGAGATGACCCATGTGCACTGGAGAAGAATATGTATTCAGTTTTCTAGTGGTGGAGAGTTCTATATCTATCTATTTGTCTACTTTCTTCCTTCTCTCTTTTCAAAGCTATTATATTCTTATTAGGTTTCAGCCTGGTTGACCTATCAAGGTGTGACAGGGCAGTGTTGAGGTCTTCCACTATTATTGTGTTGCTATTGATATTGCTAAAGAATATTGCTATTCTTTAGGATTTGTCAACAATTATATTAAATATTTTGCTGGTCTTTCATAAGGTGTGTAAGTTTAGGAGTGTGATTTCTTCCTGTTGTACATATCCTTTGATTATTACAAAATGACCATCTTTGTCCCTTCTAACTATTCTGAGTCTAAAGTTTGTGTCATTTACTATTAATATGGCCACTCCAGCTTTTTTTGTTTTTAAGAGAGTTGTTTGCTTGGATAATTTTCCTCCAACCTGATTTTGAGTCTGTTTGTTCTGACTATTCAGATGTGTTTCTTGTAGGCAGCAGAATGTTAGATTCAACTCTTTGATCCATTTTGCCACTCTGTGTCTCTTAACTGGTGCATTTAATCCATTGACATAGAGAGAGATAATTGTCATGGGATTTAGTATCATCTTTGTATAGAAGTTTGGTGTGTCTGTCTTGTCTTAAAGACCTTTCAGTTTTTCTTTTCTTTTATTTTTTTTTTGGTTTATGGGCCACACCCAGCATTGCTCAAGGGTTACTTCTGGCTGTCTGCTCAGAAATAGCTCCTGGCAGGCACGGGGGACCATGTGGGACACCGGGATTCGAACCAACCACCTTTAGTCCTGGATCTGCTGCTTGCAAGGCAAACACCATTGTGCTATCTCTCCGGGCCCTCAGTTTTTCTTTTAAGGCTAGTTTTGGGCTCTCTCCTTTCCTTCTTCCCTCCTTCCCTACCTCCTTCTTACCCTCCTTTCTTCTTCCTTCCCTCCCTTCCTCCTTCCTTCTTTCTTTTTCCCTCCTTCCTCCCTTTTCCCCTTCCTCCCTCTTTCCCTTCCTCCTTCTCTCATTTCCTCATTTCTTCTTCCTTTTTACTTCCTCCCTCCTTCTTTTTCTCCCTCTTCTCTCCTTTCTTCTTTCCTTCTCTCCCTCCTTCCCTCTCTAAAAAAAGTTAAAAAAAAAAGTAAAAATAATAAGACTGGTTTTGAGTCTGTAAAGTTTCTGAGCTGTTGTTTACCCGACTTCCTTCAAACCTGAAAGTGAGTCTGGCTGAGTGTAGTATTCTAGGGGAAGCATTCATTTCTTTGAGTTTTGTCACTATATCCCACCATTGTCTTCTGGTCTTGAGGGTTTCTTGTGACAGGTCTGCTGTAAATCTTAAGGATGTTCCTCTGAATGTAATTTTTCTTTTTGATCTTGCTGCTTTCAGTATTGTATACTTATCTGTGGGATTTGTCATTGTGACTAGGATGTGTCTTGGGGTGCTTTTCTTTAGGTCTCTTTTAGCTGGTACTCTTTGGGCATGCAGAATTTAGTTGCATGCACTATTTAACTCTGGAAGTTTCTCTGCAATGATGTTCTTGACTGTTAATTCTTCTTGGGGATTTTCTTCCTGTGTCTCTGGGTCTCCAGTGATTCTTTTTTTTTGGGGGGGGGTTACTCCTGGCTATATGCTCAGAAATCGCTCCTGGCTTGGGGGACCATATGGGATGCGGGATTCAAACCACCATCCTTCTGCATGCAAGTCAAATGCCCTACCTCCATGCCATCTCTCTGGCCCCATAGGACTCCAATGATTCTTATGATTTTTTTCTGTTGAGTTTATTAAAGACTTCTGTTTTTATTTGTTCACATTTTTTGAGAACTTCTTTCATTGTCTGATCATTTGCTTTAAGGCTCTTTCAATCTCTTCTGTTGTATGAAGATCTTTGTTATACATCTCATCTTCCAGCTCATTGATTCTATCCTCAGCTGCTGTTACACTGTTGGAGATGCTTTCCATTGACGTTTTCATTTTGTCTACTGAGTTTTTCAGACCTGTTATTTCAGTTTGGCGGTTTCTGATTTCTAACTTCACATCCTCTTGATTCTTATTTGTGGTTTGTTCAGCTCAATCTATACTTTCTTTAAGTTTTATGAACATCCTTCATATTTCTTCTTTAAACTCCTTATCAGAGAGGCTAACTAGGTGGCTTTTTTTTTAGATCATCAGAGCTGCCCTCTTCATTCTCTATGCTTGGTGTTGGCCTGTGTTGTTTCCCCATTGTTAAGCTTGTTATGTGTTTTTTTTCTACATGCTATGGTGGGGCTCATTGTTAAAAGATGCGCAGCTACGAAGTGAAGAGGCTGGGCTCCTCTGACTCCTACCTCATTGAGTGTTACCAGCTCTCCTCTGATCACACAGCTTCTTCAAAAGTTTCTGGGTGGGGTTGGTCTCAAAAGCCATAGCTGATGGTCTGGCTGCAGCCCCTTGCAATGATGTTTGGCAGCAATCAGAAGTCCTATAAATCTTACAACTCTCAGATGGATTCATTTACTCTTCAAATGTTTACTGATCACCCAACATGTGAATTACTACAATTTTTCTATTTAAATTTGTATTCAATTCTGCTAGCACTGGCCTTTCCTCTGAAAAGTTACTGGATCTGATATAGAGGTGAGATAACTATATGCATCTAAATCATATGTCAATGCTAGTGTAATCATGATACTAAAAACATAATAAGTACATTAAAAATCCATTTTCTAATGAGTTGGAATGGTGAGAAAGAAGAAACCCTGGTTCATTGGTAGAGGGACACTCTACCAATACTGGGCTTAAAGTTGAAATATTGAATGCTATAAACTCTTATCAAAAGTCTTGTAAATTGCAGTGTCCCAAATATTTATCTACATTAATAAATACACACATGCATTCATAAATACATACACAAATAGTTACTGAGTGGGTCATAGTTCAGGTATAATATGAAACAGTGCCCTATTCTCACTTCTGTGCAGGAGGGCAAGGAGAAGCAAAGACAAACCAATCTATATTGACAGATGGCAGATCTTCCTTCCCTTCCTTCCTCCCTCCCTTCCTCCCTCCCTCCCTCCCTCCCTCCCTCCCTTCCTCCCTCCCTCCCTCCCTTCCTCCCTCCCTCCCTCCCTCCCTCCCCCCTCCCCCTTCCTTCCTTCCTTCCTTCCTTCCTTGCTTCCTTCCCTCCTTCCTTCCTTCCTTCCTTCCTTCCTTCCTTCCTTCCTACTTTCCTTCTTTCTTTCATTCTTTCCTTCTTTCCTTTTTCTTTCTTTCTTCTCTTTCTTTCTTTCTTCTTTTCTTTTTCTTTCTTTCTCTTCTTTCTTTCTCTTTCTTTCTTTCTTTCTTTCTTTCTTTCTTTCTTTCTTTCTTTCTTTCTTCTTTCTTTCTTTCTTTCTTTCTTTCTTTCTTTCTTTCTTTCTTTCTTTCTTTCTTTCTTTCTTTCTTTCTTTCTTTCTTTCTTTCTTCTTTCTTTCTTCCTTCCTTCCTTCTTCCCTTCCTTCCTTCCTTCCTTCCTTCCTTCCTTCCTTCCCTTCCTTCCTTCCTCCTTCCTTCCTTCCTTCCTTCCTTCCTTCCTTCCCTTCCTTCCTTCCTTCCTTCCTTCCTTCCTTCCTTCCTTCCTTCCTTTCCTTCCTTCCTTCCTTCGTCCCTTCCTTCCTTCCTTCCTTCGTTCCTTCCTTCCTTCCTTTCTTTCTTTTCTTTCTTTCCTTTCTTTCTTTCTTTCTTTCTTTCTTTCTTTCTTTCTTTCTTTCCCTCCTTCCTTCCTTCCTTCCTTCCTTCCTTCCTTCCTTCCTTCCCTTCCTTCCCTTCCTTCATTCCTTCCTTCCTTCCTTCCTTCCTTCCTTCCTTCCTTCCCTTCCTTTCCTTCCTTCCTACCTTCCTTCCTTCCTTCCTTCCTTCCTTCCTTCCTTCCTTCCTTTCTCTTTCTTCTTTTTTTTTTCTGGTCTGAGGAGTTGAACCTAGGGATTTTCTCCTACTACTGAGCTGTACCCTCAGCTCCCATAGGTGAAAGTTTATTTTTTTTTGTGCTTGGGCCACAGACATGCAGTGCAAGGAAGTGAACCCAGATTGGCTGTGTGCATGGCAAGCACCCTGACCACTGACCCTCTACTTTTATTTATTTAAAAATTTTAATTTTTAGAATTTTATTTATTTAAAGAAAATGCTTCATATAGTTGATATACCTGATCATAATGCATTTGGTTCCAAAGCATTTGGTTCAATAGCCAAGCTATTGAAAAAAGAATGGAAAGAAAAAAATAAAATGGAAGAGAAAAAAAAAAAGAACAGTACAGTAGTTAGTTGATTTGTGGAAATTATTGTATCACCATTGAAGTCATTAATACAATGGTAGAAGGTTTAGTAAACTTTTGTTGTTATATGTCTAGTTTATTAAATTGGGGTGTTTCTTTAGGGATGACAGAGTCAAACAAATGAAGTTGTCCAGAAATTCAAAGCTACAATACTACGAATTTTATGGCATATACTCAGTAGCAGGGCCT